>NC_081443.1:2253289-2253398 GCF_007210705.1 Tigriopus californicus
ACAACAAATAGGATGAAAAGAGCCTGCTGAACTAAAGCTTATTTTCAATCAGTCAATCCGCTTTGGTGAAAAGCCAAAAAATCAGCTGCCTTTCATTTCCCTGGAAAGT
>NC_081443.1:2253434-2281837 GCF_007210705.1 Tigriopus californicus
CCCCCAAATGTTCCAAGTTTCGACGAACGTGCTTGACATAGCAAAGTGATAACAATCCAGTTTGAGCATCATTTTTTGACATACACAGACGTGCCTATGAGTAGATCGGTGGGTGGAGACATGAACTAAAATCAATATGGAAAAGGAGGGAAAGAGGAGGCTTTTGCAAATCAGTGATCGATTGTGAATGTTGGCGATGGTTGCTGTCTTTCAAACGCTCGTCAACTTTCAATTTCCATACAATTTGAATAAGTTGGTTTCTTTTTTTGCTCTGCTGAGGAAAAGACTTTGACATTGTGGAGGGACCAGTTCCACATTTGCTTGCAACCAGCCAAGTCACACAATGACAACATATGGGCTCGTGCAATTCATTCTTCTGTTGTATGTGCTGTTTCGTACAGTTGTCGTTAGTCTACTGTACGTATGCTCTTGTTTTCAGTATTTGTGACACTAATTTGAAGGGACCGAGCCAACTGTATCTTTTGATCTCAATAGACTTCAAGTAAAGTGGGTGTCTTATGACACTTCATTTTCCCTCAACATCATCACCACAGCGGTCCTCAAAATCCAATGGGGAGAACGCTCAGGGCAAGTTTCGAGGATCTTTGTAGTACACAATGCCAGGATTGGATTCTGGTCACCCTTGATCGACGATGAGGCCAAGGAACCACACGATCCATGATATCACTCACTACATGAGGAGAATAGAACACCTGGATGAGCGGACCCGGCTTGGAAATTGATTGATAACCCTCGAGTTATCAAGGTGCTAACCCTCGACGAGAATTCTTATCACACCCAAAGATGTGTGGCACTCTCGCCAGCCCTCAAAAGAATTGGTCCGTCTCTTGAGATCTGGCTAATCTTGTATGAAGCCACCAATTTGCACCACTTAGTTGTAGTGTGGAAGAAGAAGAGAGAGAGAGAGAGAGAGAGAGGTGCCATTGGCGAGAGATCCCTTGCTTCCAACGACTGCAGCAAAAGTTGGGAGGAAATGGTGCGATTGAGTGTCCCAGGAGACCTCCAGAGCTAACTCGCACCATTCACTGGAGCACTAAGAGGTGTTCCAGTGGAACCCAACACTAAGTGTGGCCACGGCGGTTCCAGTAGTTAAGACCAATGACCTGGAATAAAGTGTCCCTGACTTGGTGCACTTGGATTGGGGGGCCGTTCAATCGACTTCTCTCAACGTAACCAGACGGCAGCCCTGGAAGCCAATTTCCAGCCGGTTTCATTCAGGAAGTCCATTGGAAATTTCGAGTCCAAGCAAAAGTTGCCGTTCAAGGGAGTTCAAGAAGATTCATTGAAAGCTAAGGAAACAGATCAGGCGAGGCAAATTCGCTTAGATACGAAATAGATAGAAATTTGGTGTATCCTTCTCTCTCGGCCCTCTCGATCCGATTCATATTGAACAATGGGAAGGGAAATTCGAATGAAATTGCATCAACATTACATGTAAACACCTTCTCAATACAAACACTCTCTGATTGTCACCACCTTAAGAGTGGCCAATGAAATGGGTTAATCCCGTTCAAGCGAGGCAATGCCAACATCAATTGCCAATGGCAAGTTTTGACAGCCGAGAAGGAAGTCCTTTTTCCGGGGAGTTATTGTGCATTTTTTTTTGTTCAGAGCGAGGGCTCACTGAAGGGAAACACGCTGAGAACCAACAATTTGGAAACAATAGTTGGGCGAAGTGTTCCTCTAAGAGCCTTTTTTCAGCCTTTTGAAGATCCCCAGAATTGTGAATGTCATCAGATATTAAAGCATTGTTGAACAGGAGTGAAGCGACGCAGGTATCTTGAGTTGGATTCTTATCCCGTTGCCTCTGGTACAACACTGGAAAATGAGAATGAGTAGCTCGTCTGGCCTGAAATTTGATCAGAAAATTGTAACAAGTTCAACCTCAAAAGCGGGATTATCCTTCGTGAACCCCTTTCTCGCCTACGTCAGATCCTGCTACTCATTCATATGGCATTTGACACTTCAAACGATTCCAAATTTGATCACCTTTGATGGGATAAACTTCAAAATGGTTGGTTCACGGCGGGATTTGAAACCCGACCAGGCCAAGAGCGAGAATCTATCACCAATTCATAAAAATATATAGAGAAAAAAAAGATTTATTTCCTGCCTGAAAGGGGTTAACCTGGTGCTATGAAAGGATTACCCTGACCAGAATTATTCTTGTCGTGTTTAACAGAAGCTTTTTCTGGATAGTTGCGTGAGATAAAAGACCCTCACCCCATTACCAGAAAAGAATACACCACACCAGGCACCTTTCTTCGACGCGATGCCTTTGTTACTCGCAGAGACTCTACATTTAGACTCTACATTGTAACGTGGATGTCCCAATTCACTCATCTTTTTCCATGAAAGAGAACACAAAATAAAAGGTATATCAACAAAAATATGTCACCAAGAAACGAGCTGAACTACACACAAATCCAGTATACCTGGTCTGGAGAGTGCCTCCAAACGCCCTCCGTTCAGCCTCTTCCCATTCAAAGTTGAAGGCAGCCTCAGACAGCCTCATCCTCCTTCTCCTTTGACTTGACTTGGCTGAAAGAACAACTGTCTCTCACGAACCAGTCTAAACACAGAGTCACGTATGAGCAAAGTTTGCTAGCAAAGAACAAGAAAATATTTGTTCGAGGAGAGTTTCCTCGATGCAGCTCCAGGATTACGTGATAAGTTGTCGTTGTGTCCGTGTGTGTGTGTGTGTCCGTGTGTCCGTGTGTGTGTGTGTGTGAGTTCCAGGGGCCCCTCACTTCGTTTTTGACCAATTTGTTTTTCAACGAGCCAGATGCTCTGACAAAGGGTAGTAATTTGATGGGATCCCGGAACAACCGACTTTTGGGGCATTATTTCCTATATCAATTGGACCTGACCGGTGAAGGCGTGTTTGGAGGCCCTGTCACATCGTTGGATGGCCATTTGGTTTAGAGCAGGTTCATGACAAGAGATGCTGAAAAGTCTGCAAATTGGGAGAGAAAAGCAAAGAACCCCATGGATGTTGTTGGTTGCTCTTTCTTTCGCTTTCGAGTTTTGGAGATATCTCTTAGGCCAAAGAGAGCTTTGAGGGTTGCAATGACCTCTGAAGCTTGTAGCCCTCAGAATTGGGATTGATAAGAATTGGTGGCCAAGCAGATGAGATCTTTATTCTAATTCGGAGTTAAGCTGGAAGCGATCTATTGAATGGACCAGGATTAACTTATTAGTTTTCGCCTTCGCCTGCCCACCACAAGTTCATCTTGATGTACACAAAAGGTGTCAAAAAGTTATGTCATCTCGTCGTTTTGCAGATCTATTGATCAGGGTCCCATTCTAAGGGATAAAGAGAGATAGAAAGAGAGAGAGCTGTCAACTCGGGTTGAATGTTGATTTCACTATCAACAATGGTCACTTGGAAGAAGAAGTGTGTTTCCCACAATATCTGACACCTTGGCCTTCCATCTCTTGACAAAGCCCCAAAATAACCTGTGTAGAGAATGTACAACCAAGTAGAAAGTTGTTTATCGGAAATAAGTCTTTCATGTGTTTCATAGTACGTCATGATTCATAAAGACACCTTTCTAACATTCAACCTTGTTTCGTATGGCTGAGGTGCTGTAAGTAAATATACCTGACCTTTAGTTTCGGTTATCTGTTACACCATGCTTCGCAAATGGATCTCTGAGCACTCCTCATCAGAGAGGACTTCAGAACACTTTAACAATGAGCAAACAGCGAGAGGGAATATTCATTCAGATTGAGCCTTATCTTCGTTTCGTTAGTTCCTCTACAGGTGTTATTTATTGGGTTATCCTCCAATCTGGGGTCCTTCAGGTTGGCTGTGTCCTTCATTCGAGGAACATCGACAGACCCTGTTTGTTTATCAGGGAGTGACAATACAAACCAGAGGATTACCCAAGAATTATTTGTCGTCTTAGCACAGGATTTGTGTCCTTTCCGATCTAATTCAAAACAATCTATCAGATAACAACACCAGTACAGTACGTACTAGAAGAGCCAACGCACCAATCAAATCAGAATGAGGTGTGGTGTATTCAATGGGCAGAGGTCCAAATTAAGCAGAGAAGCGTGTATTTATTTATCTGGTCTCGTTGAACACCAACCCATCATTGAACACCACCAACTCACTTAATGGTATTTATTTTCAGTCTCAATATCATTTGGCAAATCCTCTGCCCTTTTTGGTTTCACTTCCTAACAATAGGCTAGGCTCTTTTCTGATATTCATCAGATATCTCTATTGCTTCCAAGCTTGTAGAACACTCTTGGGTTTCCAGATTTGACCAGGACTCATCACTCTGCAATGATGACTGAGTGGCATTAGATACAAATAATCAATGAATTTACTTATCATTTACTCCGTTTGAAAATATGAAAAATATAATATTGTAACCACTTATGAACAAACAATGATATCTTTGTCTTTTCAAAAAACAACCTGTTTCGATGTCAGTTTTAGGTATGAATATGCCATTTTAATGAACTTTTTGGTTATAACTCAAAAGTGAATAATGTTTCAAGTTGTAATTATTTACATGTACCAAAGATGAATTCACCTTAAAAAAAGTTACTTGTACTTAAAGATACACTCAAATCAAATGAAAGGACAAAAGACGAAAAATGTACTTCAATCCAAATCTTAATAGCAAATTCAAACTTAGCGGTAACATCACCATTGCACATTGTATTAGAGTACACATGTACTGCACAAAACACGTTCAACTTAAAACCGGATCTCGATATTCAGAGGTACTTAAGAACGGTAAAAATTGCCATGTCCATATATGTATGTAGGTATCAATACCCGTTGGCTCATCATCGCCTCAGTGCTGCCGTATTCACCCTATTGGGTCGAAAAGGATTATGTTGTCAACAATGTTGAACATCTGCTAATTTCTGCAGCTCTTCAGTGCACACAATGAGCTTATATCTCCACGTACACTAGAAAGAGGATCTCTCAGCTCAGCTCATGATGGCTCCAAAGGCAGTAGAAACAGCCCAACCACACTTCACCTTCAGCACTTTTCTACCGTTTAGCTTTGTGCCACAATGCATCATGGCGATTCTGATCATTTATCGATTTTCCGATTACGTTCAGTACGTACGTATATGCCTTAGCAATCGAGTGGAATCGCCCACCAAGCCATAACTGCCAAATGGGAATAGGTTAGTTGGTCTCTTTGCAATATTGCAAGTTTCCATTGGATAAGTAAGATGTTCGCTCCTCCATAAGTTTTCGCCGAATCAATGGGAACGTGCGTGCTTCCAGATCCTGATTCAATGAACCAAACTTAATAACCGCAAGATCTGAGTTCATGATCCCTCTCAGCACAGACAAGAACGACATGGAGAAATAAGTAGTACTGTGCCCGGCAGTAAGCCGGTAAATACGCCAATGATGTCTCCCCCTTGAAATACTACCCGACCAACGTCACAATGTGCATCGTGCACTCAACAATTTTATGGGATGACATCGAATGAAATCATGCTTATTACTAAATCACAACAATACGCTTGGCCAAAAACTTGTCACCACAACTTTGAGGCAAAATCCCGTCAATGAAAATTAAATGTCTTGCTTAACAGCCATCTCGTCCGCATCGGGCACCTTTTGCATGAGTGTGACCAAGACAAAACGCTGGCCGGGTTCTTGCTTTGTGGTTCTGTCTCGACTTCATCAGAACACACAACAAATAGGATGAAAAGAGCCTGCTGAACTAAAGCTTATTTTCAATCAGTCAATCCGCTTTGGTGAAAAGCCAAAAAATCAGCTGCCTTTCATTTCCCTGGAAAGTGCTTGCATGCTCTCAGGGATGCTCTTTTCCCTCATAATTTTGGTAGAGCAGGTACGAATATTTCTTTCGTATCTTTATTCCTTTTCAGATTTTTCAGTTTGCTCTCGAAAATATGCTATGCAACCCAAAAAGTATAGACATGAAGCAAAGAAACCCTGAAGTGAATTTTCCCTTGTTCCAATCTAATGGAACACAATGGGAAAAGTAAGGGTAAAGCCTCAATTACGTCCTTTTTCCCCAAATGGAACCGGAACAGAGCAATATATACACACACTCACTCAATTGTGTTCCCATTTCTTTTCGCCCCCAAATCAAAAGCACAAAGAGCTTTGCCACAACTGACGATAACCCCAAATCCGTGCTCCTACCTCAACATACCCTATACATTAACAATTCCCTGTCTTTAACCAAAAAGACTTCTGACATAAAATTGTTGCTCGCAAGTTGTATCATCACATCTGCTTGGATTTTGTTACGTATTAAGCAACAAGTAGCCTTGCCCGTCACTTGTCACTGCTTCCTCCCACACTTGAACTTTGGCTTTATCTGTTGAATTTCAAGGGCCTTCGATGGCGTTATCCTGACATCGAATTTTGATCCGCTCTCATGGCCCTCTCTCTTCAGGCGAATTTGCGGGGCTCTGAGGGCCATTCGAAATTGCATTCCGTTTTGTTGATCTGTTTGAAATGCTAAAAAGGGGCTCGAAATCTAATTGCAATTAAGGGGTATGACGTCCTCACCTTCCCATGGCTTTTCATAGAAACAGTTGCTTTATAAAAGATGGTTAGTATGATGAGAGACTGTATAACTCTAACCAAGGGGCCTAACAAATCGATCTGGCTTGGGATTTGCTTGCTCTCTCTCTCTCTGTCTCCCTGTCTCCCTCTCATTCTGGCATTGCTCGAGTTTACGGATTTGTAGCCCGCAAAAAGTGAATGAAAGCCATGAGGAGCAGGCAGCATGTACAAGAGAACGAGAGGATCGAGGCCAATGAACAAGGCTCTGTCTACCTCTAAGTAAACATGGAGCGATCCTGACACACTGAGCCCCAGCCTCATTAGTGCAATGGAGCTGTCTGAGGTGACTCTGGAAATTGACTTGGATTCCCTCTTGGCCCGTGATGTCAAATTGTACCCTTCAAGTTTACCCAAGACTGCAGTTTTGGTTGGATTCATTGCAGCCATTGCCTTCAGTGTGGTGGGTAGTGTGCTTAATCTGGTGACCTTGTACACGTTTTGCAGTTGCAAGAAGCTCAGGCAGCATTCCACCACCAGTTTTGTGATCTCATTGACAGTGTCAGACTTGTTATATTGCGCTTTCTGTCTCCCGGTTACCGCCGACACTTTTGCTCATTGCCAAATATGTCACGTGGAATGGCTTTGTCGGTGAGTCAATCAAAATTTAAACCAAAAATCAGACAAAATACTAGACATAGCAATTACAATATTAAAGGTTAATAAGGTATACTGTGTTTAGCCTCATCATTAATCATTATCAATCCGCCTCTGAAAAAGTTTTGAAGCAGATTTTAATCCCCAGATAAATAATGAATACCTACCCACAAGAACTGAGTGAAGAAGGACCTGTTTGTTCCTTTACAGATTGTATGCTTTCGCATTTTATTGGAATATCACAGCAATGATGTTGAATCAATGTGCGGTGGCCTTCAATCGATACATTACCGTGTGTTTCCCAGTCAAGGCACCTATCAAGGTGAGATGGAAACTCAGATCAAACCGAGTGACGAGAAAATAAACACAGTACTTTCTTGAACGCGTTTTGGGGTGAAAGGCCAGATAAATCTTACGAGACCGCTTCAATTAAAGATGATAATCCTTCCATTCAAGGTCAACTGCGCCATAAAGATTTGTGAGTTTAAATGACGCAAATGGCTCAAGAATTCGAAGTGGGAGTTTTCATAAGAATAACTTTTCTCAGCTTAAAATTCACTTGCAATCATCAAATTTGGATAACTGAAGCATAAAGTGCACTGCTCTACAATATTTCAGTTCACTTTGAGGAACAATCTGATCCTCATCTTTGTCACGTGGTTAATACCATTTGTCTGCCTTCTCATGCCCTTAACGAACACGTGGGGTTCCTTGGGTTTCGATGAGGGCACTGGAACTTGTACCTTTGCGGTGGAACCAGGACATGGAACAATCCCTAGAAGGTAAATTTAATATTCAGTTCCATTATTGGCTCTCAGCCATTTGTTTCTAATTTCCAGGGTGTACTTTGCCATCGGTTTGGGAATCCCAACCCTGATAATTCTCTTCTGTTACGTTAACATATATCTAACTTTTAAGCAATCCAGTCAGAGAATTAGGGAACAGGAGAGTGGAAATTTAAACTCGTCTCATGTAGAGAGCTCGGCACACAGCCCTTCATCTCCTCCCTCCGAAAAAGAGGATTATGAGGTAAGTGAGCACAGAACCCGATAAATCATTACCAATTTCAATATTCGATTCCGAATTCAACCCCACATGTATTCAGATGCTGGAAGTAGCTAATGCCACTCTTAGTGGAACCAATCAAGAAGAAACCAATAGATTGGAAAGATTGTTCCAAAGGGAAAATAGAAGGGCGAACTCTCTCAAGGGCCCAGTCAAGAAAACAATTCTAAAAAGGTGAAAACTTGTGATGACAAGTCAATTTGCATTTTCGTTATGTCAGTACGTGCGTGATGCTTGTGGAATTGCGTTTCCGTTTTGCCTATTTTGTGCCTTTGTCCCGTTTATTTCTTCTTTCTCTCATTTGAAGTCTTTTCGGGGATATCAAAGCCTTTCTTATCCTGTCAACAAATACTGACATCGTCTCTACATTCAATGTGACAAAGATGAGTTTGAAATTGTACCCCTTCTTGTGACAACTTTCAGAAGTCTGACCGAGAGCAGAATCCCTGTACAGGGCCGTGAAAATAAATACATGTCTTTTACCGGTTCCACTTTAAGCATAGAGAGTCCCCTGAAGAACTCCATGCCAAATCAGCGCCGTTATAGCGAGGTGAGTGGCAATCGATTTTTAAATCAAATTTATGTTGCTTGACTTGAAAGTGTCGATTGATTCTCGTTTTTTAGGCGGTAACTGTCAGAGCCAAAGAGCGGGAATTGCGACGAGAAAAGAACGAACAACGAATAACTACGACACTTTTTGCCATTTTTGTCGCATTCATCACCTGCACAGTTCCTCCAGCCTTTGTCCTATCCATTGGTAAGCACTCCTCCATCCCCAAGCTCATGGTCAAGTTAACAACTGATTACTTTAGATCCCGAGGCCAAAAAGTTTCCCAATTGGCACATCCCATCCTACATTTTCGGCTGGATGTTTGGCGTGGTCAATCCAATCATCTACGTGGCCTTTAATCAAACGTACCGCGAGGCCTTTCGCGTAACACTCTCAGCGTTGATTGAAAAAATATCCAAGCCATCTCCAGCCAATCAAGTCTAAGAAAATAAATGAAATGGTGCCTCTTGCCTCCCTGTTCTTGTTGACTTTTGACGGGTTTGCGGAATGCAGCAGAGTGGCCAAAAATAGACCGTCACAAAGGCGACTCTTTAATTTGTCACCTCCTTTGAGTTCAACGCCGATCGCATCTCAATTTTCTCTGAACGGATGTACGGTACAGCAGTGTCACCTCCTTTGAGTTCAACGCCGATCGCATCTCAATTTTCTCTGAATGGCCAGGGGTTCCTCTTGCATCTGTCTTTATCCAATATCACCCGATCCTGGGCTTCTCTGGTGTCTCTCTCTCTGTGGTTCTTTCGCTTCAAGTCGTCTTTGCCGCCTCCGGCCGCCAAAAATTCTCGCCCCTCGCTCTCACCTCGCTCCATAACAAGCTTTGTGGTTTGGGTATGGCCGCTCGCTATGGTAACCCAGCTGACTTTGGTCTCTTCAGGCAAAGCGCAACTGTTGAAGGTGTCATCTTTCTCAAGAGCCCATTCTTTTACCCTGTAAGATTTGGATATAGTCAGGATTGGCGGATATACTTACGTAGTGATCTAGGCAATCAGAGGAGGGGAAAAAGACTTGCCAAATTTCTGGGAACTGATAAGAAGCTCAGGAACTGTTCGACTTGATCTTGATATGGAGAAAATCCAGCTTTTCCCGGGTATCTATCTCCCTCCCTCTCTAAAGAGAGTCTCCAGATCCTTTCAGTGTCAATATTATGGTGGCTAATTTTGCAGTCAATATTTGACAAAGAGATAAATCTCCGAGGGTGAGAAAAGTGTAGGAATAAGGACACAAAAGGGCTTGAGGTCAAATCTCACAGCTTAATCCGACAGGGACTTAAGCCAACAAATTTGAGAGGAAGACAACTCTGTCCTCCGGGGAAGGATCGATGAAGACGATGTGCGTGGAAATGGGGTCATAGCTTCTATTTTCCACCAATGGTTTCCCTCTTTCCTTGCGTCTCTTATCTTCAACTCAGTGATCTCAAGAGTTTTCGTAGTTCGAAAAAAAATCATCGAGGAAGATTTTTTCTTGAGAAGTTTTAAGATTTGATATTTTGGCAAATACATTTTCCCCCAAGATCTTGGTAGTTGATGTCTTCAACCTAAGCTGAAAGTCTTCTGTAGTAGGAGTAGAGGAGTAGGAGTATATCTTTTCCAAATAAACTGGGCAAAGAGGGAGGAGCTGAACAAAGCGGGTTCTGATTCTGGAAACTCAAGAGGTATTTTTCTTCCTCCAACTTGAAGGGAGAAAATGTTTTCTTTGATTCTAATGTGCTTTGTCATCACATTTTCCAGCATTCCCGGACAAGCTCCGTGGACTAGTTGAGCATGGTTGCGCCCTTCAAAGCTTCTGAGGCCAAGAACCAGCTCCTTAGAAGTCCACAGCGGTTGGAATTCGAAAACTTCCCCCCCGAGTTGATGTTTTCTCACTCCTGGCCGGTTCACAGACAAATGCCGAAGCTTTCTGCCGGGCTTTTAGTGCTTGTCGATGTGAGCGAAATCTCGGAAATCAAAGTGGGCGGGTCCAAGAACTCCTGATTGCTATCGGATCAAAATAAAGTGTGGTACGACAAAGGTTGTTAAGTAAAACATGCCATGGATAAGGGCATTTGGTAATAGCCTATCGGGAGCCTTGGGGTTTCTCCCGTCATTTCTTCATTTCAGACACTTTCACCACCGGGCACGTCGACTAACTTTGATCTCCCCGGAAAGTTGCTCGGACACTTGGTCTAATATTGTGAAAGCTTCTGGCAAATTCAATTGAGCCTCACTCTTGACACAATGACGACGAACCTGTGGTGCCAATTGGATCCCCAGCATGGAATGGTGACCCCTTTGGTCCATCATTAATTCTATCCCTTTGTCATGTGGTTAATCCTCCTCCTCCTCCTTCTCCTGTTCTTATTGCTCTGTCCTACTCAAGCGGGTGGGGTCTCTGACCAAAGTAGTCATTTCTCTAGATAATGCGAACAAATATGAAGAGGTCTATTGATTAATCATAAATTCATGGACGGAAAGAAATCTCTTAACAGATAATGAACCGCTTCCCAAAGTGGCTATGTCGATCAAGGAATACATGTATGAGACGCCATAATGGCTGAGCGAATTGGTGCCTCCCGGGCTTTGCGCTCATTTAAATATTGCACTGGTAATCACATCACCACCTTGAGCATGAAGCAAATAATCAAAATCTTTGAAAGACGATCCTGGGTAGTTTTGAGGCAGCCAAGATTCGAAGGCGTTATTACTTCCTGAACAAATAAAAATGTACACGTTCGTTTGCCAGTGATATTTTCATAAAAGCAAGTAAGTCAGGAGTATGAGTCTTTGAATGAGGATCATCATTCTCGCTTGCGCACATTGTGGGTGATGCAAATGAGCTGAAACAGCCTACAATTTAGGAAGCCACAGGGAACAAGACAAGAAGCTGAGATCGATGTGATCCTCCACTAAGTCTCCTGAGCTTGTGAAGATGACGAACACCATCATTGCACACCGCTTTGATGTTATTGTTACCACTGCCGGGATGGGTGGAGGCGAAAAAAGACCCCGAAGGGAATTCTCCATGGCTCTGAAGATGGGGATGACAAGTGTTAATATTCTTGCATAATCTGACGACGACGACCCGGTTCCAATCAGCAGTTCCGAAGGCCCATTATGATGGAAATGCAGGAGGAATTGATTCTCAAGACTCGACAAGTGTATTACTGAATCGCGATTGTCCATCCAACAGAGAGAAAAAGATAGAGCAAGGGAAAAAATGTCTGGCAAATTGGCTCCAATTTCCGAAATGGAGGGAAACTGCCACTGCCTCTATCTAGTTGGTCGATTGAATGGTGGGATGGTTGAAGAGGGAGCGAACCGGGAATGAGAGAGAGAGAGAGGGAGAGAGAGGGAGGGGGGAGGGAGAGAAGAAAATATTCCAGATTTCCTCCACAGACAGTACCGGTCCTCTTTGTGAGTGTGTATGTGTGCACAAAATTTTGAAGATCAAAACCTGCCATATTTTGTGCCTTGTTTGCTTCAGTTCAGCATGAATTATTTTAATTTGGAACTAACACTTTTTGGAAAGCTTGACCCAGGCAGTTGAACTTCATTAAAGATTTGAGTTTGAAAAAAAGAGACGTGTTGTGCAGGAATTTTAGCCAGCCTGAGTGGACCGTTGATGTTATCAATTTGTCTCAAACTTGAAAAACCTAGCTTGAAATGGAAATTGCTACAAAGGCAAACTTATTTGAAGGTCAGGAGTGCCTTCCCGCGGCAGAAATATCTTGATTCAAGGAATACTTCCCAGTCTAGAAAGATCAATGGCGATCCTGAAGATGCCAAGCAAGCAAGCAAGCGAGCGAGCCTGGAGTCCAAACTGTTTGAAGATGATTGCCTTTTTAAGACGGCCCAACTTTGTCTGAATATTCAAGCTGACTGTCACTGCTAGACAAAGTGGAGTCAATTTTTTGACAACACCTTTCATGTTCCTGGGGGTAAATATTGTGAAACTTTGCTTCTTTGTTGAATGTGATAGAGTCAGGGCGTAAAAGTATGGATGGATGGGCTTTGTGATGGAAAGAAAGTAAAAAGAAGAACTTACTGCAAGTATGCATTTGCCCATAAAATCTGAAGCGATAACGTGACAAAGTTTATGACATGTTGCATCAAAAATTTCTTGCATGAATTGTCTCGTCACCAAAGTTGTCTAAAAGATCCAATTGAAATTGACAAAAAATGTAACGGAAACCACGGATAAATGTCACGGCGTTTACTTTTTGAAAAGGAGCACAAACAGATTCATGAAGGAACAAAAACGGGTGGAAGAAAAAATGTAAAAGAACATCAAAAAGGGGAAAATACTTACATTGTAAGCTTTCTATTCTGCTTAATCATTAGAGCAGGTATTATTTCTCACCTAAACTGAGCTAGGATCCCAAGGCAAAAGAGTGAAGTGTGCTAGGCTTCTAACGAAACCATTTACGGCTTCTTTGAACAAAAACAGGGTGAGTCATGGTGTTTTTCAATGCTTTTGCCACAGAACAGAGCAACAGGTTGGTGCTTAAGTAAAGTATCAATCAACTGTTTCAAGGCATCAAGTCTCCTACTTGATATTGTGACCATTTACTGCAACAAATTGCGTTTGAAAATTTAAGAGATGTAATCTTGAAGGGTTATGCAAAAAGCAAACTTATCAAACCATTTGCCTATCAATAATTTTCCGATGGGATTCTCTTGTTTAAGGTTAAGTGGGAAAATAAAACTCTGTGCTTCGTTCCGGGAAAACAGGTCAAATATTCCTTTGGTTCTTAATTTTTACTATTCGCATTTTGTTGATGTTGGAATCGAAACGTACCTGCTATTACTTCCTCTCCCAACTAAAGAATCCGAACGGAATGTAAAATAAGTTTTCACGCAACCTAGCAACTTTATTTTCAATTTGACAGAACGACACATTTTAGGCGATTACAGTCATATTTCCCGAAATAAATATACCCATTCCTTTCTTTTCCGTTTTTTACAATTATTCTGATTGAGAGCGAAGAATGTTACATTAAAACAAACTTAAAAACAATTTTACCTCAAAATTTAATCAGCGGATTTAAAGGGAATAGAAAGACACGCTTTTAACCATTTCTTGAGAGCCTTTTTACAACTTCAAAAGTTGTAACTTTAAATGGCTCATTTTACGCTACTATATTGAAAAAAAGGTTTATAATGCTTAATCAGCAGTCGTGCCTTTCTGTGGTTCAATTCCACGTGATCCAATGGGTCCTTAGCACTATTGAAAAGACGGGTCGATTTTACAATTAAATAATGATTTCATCCTATTATTTTCAGCGGACCCCAATTGTTCATTTCTGTTTCTGAACGAACTCTTTGTGCCTAATTAGCTGGTCCAAGTTCCTCGATCCTCGATCCATTCTGACATTTGTTCGCGTCCCCTGGGAAATTTCCAACCATTGGTCATTTAGTCATTGTAGTTATTCTCTGACACCAAGACTGCCTTCTTACTCATCTTGGAAGAAATTAGCCACACCTGGTTCGCCTCCAATTTGAGTAATTGCTGGCATGTGTCACAAAAGTTATCCAAAAAGGGTCAAAGTTTACCGCATCCTCTCTATTTAATTGCCCTTCACTTCCGCAACGACAACCACTGGGATCTTGTAGATGTAGATTCCATCTTGTTGAGGATATTTGATGGTCCATTTCCCAATGTTTAATGGGCTAAATCAAACATCTAGACTTGAATTTCCAAAGGATTCATATTCAAAGGGGGGCTGGGCAGTCACATGTCACACATTTCGAGGTTACGTGAGAGTTGATATTTTCTATTCGATAATGTAAAATTTAGGGTGATGGAAGCATGGACCACGTGGAGGGATCAGTTAATGAGTGGATGTTTAGGACGAATCTCGAATCCCTTCCATCAACCTAAACCATCACAATGCCTTAAGTTTTCATTTGATTTTTTGCGTGGTGCAGAAATCAAAGCAGTTAATCTGATTCAGTTTGATTGCTAATCGGCTTTTTCAGACAACAATTACCTTTTAACCTCAACTAAAATGGACGCTTTGTATTAGGGAAGAAATCAGCAGTCTCTTGCCTGGCAAAGAGGGCATAACGAGAAATGTTGCGCAAAGTCAGCTGATGTGTAACATATTCCAAATATTTACTCTGAAATATAACTTAGAACTCTCAAAAAGTATAAATATAATTTTCTTTCCAAATGAGCAAAGTATATTCTCGACCCCTATTCATCACTTAAAACTTCTACCATATTGGGGTTTATTTAAATTTAATTTTGTTAAAGGAAAAATGTTTCCAGATCCACTTTCCTTGTCAACTCGGAAACAATATTTTACAACTCTATCAGCCATTGATTTCCGAACAAACGAAATTGCATTATTCTTTGATGTTCATGGCGAGTTGCCACAAATGCTTGTTCCAACCGCATGGACCAGTTCCAAAAACACAATCGCCTAGGCAAGTACCAAACAGACCAAGACGAAGAGTTTCTGTTTTGAGCCATATTTTAGGAGATGTTATCGTGGACTCGCATCTCGCATGGAATTCTCACCATCCTATGTTCAAAAACCAGAAGGATGAGCTTGAAAGGCCACTTTAACACAGTGCCTACGATAACTTTCAGAAAAGGGATCCCTGTTGTCGGACAGAAACAACAACACAATCCACAAATATATGCTCACTTTGCTCTGCGCTACGTGTTGTGAAAAAGGTCTCTTTTGGGAAGAATTTCATTTCAAATAAAAATTGCTTCGTTTGAAGTCTGTTTATGTCGTTTTGGATATTCCCATGGGGAACAGGCACTGGAGTGGGCGAGAGCTAGAGCCAAAAGGAGAAACTACAAGTCTTACTAGATGGGCTCGTTCTGGAACACGGAACAGGTTTCTGTCACGGACGGAAACCATCACTTTCAAAGTGTTAATTCGTCTCATGGTTAAGAAATGGAGGCAAATTAGCAAACGGAAAGAGGACTGTTCATAACCACCTGGCTTATGAAACACGTGAGGATTCTAGGGTTTCTATTTGATAAGAAAGGATGTCTCTTTGAGCATTAATCCTTGATTTGAGAGGATCTTCAAGTCAATGCTTGTTGAAAGAGGGGCAAAATTTTATGCTTGACTTGACAGTCTAACTTGGGTTAGAAACCATCAATGTACACCCCAAAAAGCCCTGAAACGACTGAAATGGGAAATGCTTTCAAGTTTGATAAGTAAGAAGGCAGTGAGTTGAAGCATGCACTATTTTTTAGATGTATTTTTGGAATGCACTTTTTGAAACATTACATGTTGGTCAACACTTACTTTATCAAATCTCAAAAAACGCTCAACAGGTTGCCAAAATATCAAAAAGTTGCAAAAAGGGACGCAGAGGGACAAGGTTAGACATTTGAAGTAAGATTCATAAAAATCAATAGTGTGTCATTGATCCTTGCTCCATGCAAAGATGGCCATGATGGCTTTCGCCTCAAAACCTGTGAGACAATGGAACAAAAAGAATTTCTGCTCGAACCAAATATTTACTTAAAGTAAACATGATCCATGGACAAGAGGTTTTAGCTCAATTCTGTTTGCCACATCCCAAGATTTCTTGGCTACCCGGCGGCTTGGTCTAAGGGGCGTGGCAAAAACCGAAAGAAGTGCGGTTGAATTGTGAGTTTTAACTCCTTCTTGTGTGTTAAATGTGGTTTTGTTTCCCAACGTTTTCTTGTAAACCCTTAATACAAAATGTCTGACCAATGCACTATGGACTACGAATATGTTACATCGTTGCCTAGTGTGAACTATTTGTGAGCCAATATATTACCCTTAATTTCTGTAGTGGGTCAAGTTGTCCCTTGGGCCGAATTGTCCACTGGGACGAATTAAGATTTCTTAGTCAATATGTTGTGTTTAGTTATTGCACTGGATCGAATTGTCCTGTGGGTCGATTTGAGTTGCCAGCTTGGTCGAGTTGTCCTCGAATCAATAAAGATCAATTTTCGACCATTAGATGTTGCCCATTTATCCCGATGACTCTATGCAGGGACTCTAAAGAGAGGAAACGACACGGATTTCCCCTCACCGCCAACTTAGGCCATTGCGTTGAATCAAGACATTAACTCCAGTATGAATAAAACAAGATTATCCGTACTGCATAGTACATTAAGGTGTTTTTAATAAAATAATGATCTCCTTGATATACAACTCCGCCCATATACTAAATATTTCTAAATTAATCTTGAAAGGCAGAAGAATAATGAACATAAAATTAATCAAAAACAATCAAATTGTTTTTCGATTGAAATTGGTGAAATATTGCGTAAAATTGGCTCAAAACCACACATAGATAGAAAATCATCAAGAGTCATTTTATTGATTGATGGGTAATGTACACTGACAAAATATAAAAAAATGTATGGAATAAGCAATAAAAGTGCATGTACATAAATGTTAACATATTAGAATATCTTGGATGGACAATTGATAATTTTGTCTAAACCCACACATTTGACAAAAACATCAGGCGGCATTGGTGAGAAATGAATGAGTTATCTTTTTGTAGAGTTTAAATTTCTACTTATTAGGAAGTTTGCATAAAAGGCAGGCATTATTTAAGGGGCACAAAGAAATATGAAAGTACAGTAGACAAGATCTCAATTTGCACTTTGGACTCCAATAAATTGTTTTTCTTGCACAAGCATCCAAAATACCAAAATAGTCAAATAAAACAGGTGCCATATCTCGTAAAATTATTATTTCATGATTATGAAGCATCCAAATGAGTTTAAAGAACAATATGTTGCTCAGAGCTACAGTATGTCTACTTTTGGATTGAGGACCATTCCTAGAGTAGGAACCATAGAATCATAACAAATGCGTCAAATTACTTGAAATTTGGTCAAGATGTGTCTGAAAGAATTTTCTACAAATAATATTTTTGGCAAAAGAGAATTTATTGATTGTGTTTTGAGCAAATTCTTGTTTTATCAAGAAAACCTAATTAGCGCTTTTCAGTTGTTGTACTTTAAGACATGTTTAAAGTCATTTTAAGTTTATCTGAATGCCTGGTTTTAAGCACATACCATCAATGGTTACGAAAATGATATTAGTCACATATTTTGTTCAATAATTATGCCAATAACTGACATTCAAAAATTTCAGCGGCAAAAGTTTAGGCCTTACTTGGCGGGAAAGGTTTGGTGATCACAAAAAGGTGGCGTTTCCTTGCTTTAGTGTCCTTGCTCTATGTAACAATGATGAGCAAGAAATGACATGAACCACAAAATTGCTTTCAATATTTTTCCTCCTGTTTGGTGTAAAGTGTCTTGACAGAAAGCCTTCTACGCCGTTATGATAACTATCTTCAAAGATATCATATGCATGTTGAATTTTTATACTTTCAAGCAAGGTTATATCGAGCAAAATAAAAACTTAAAGAAGAGCCTTATAATGATATTTGATAAGGAAAAGTTGTGGGGATACCTTTATTCCAGATTACTATACTTTAGAGAATCCTGGTTTTTTTTCTTAAGTGTGCCAGTCACCAAGCTAAAGCTCTGTTGGAAAATATTGGGACAACATTGATGACTTTAGTCATGGAGGCCCTGGATGTTCAATTGATGTCCCATCGTGTCCAATTTGTCTGTCTTGAATAACTAGCCCATATTGTCATGGTCGCAAAATTCATTCATGGGGGTGTCTATGAAGTCATTCAAGCGGTGGGTCTTTCTTTTAAGAAACTAGTTCAACTATTTGTGTACCATCTTTGACAAACCCCATGGGAATAACCTGTTTTGGGTTATAGTCTTAAGGCTAAATTTAGACCTGGTAACTTACCATCACAAGATTTTCTTGATCACAACACATTCCTAATGGGTGTTGGGCTTGCAAAAGGACCAAAAATGTTCCATTTTTTGAGTCTTATCTGGATCTATGGTCGTTAAAAAGTGAACTTTGAGATGACAGCTGTCAAGCTGCTCTACATACTCTAGCGCATAGACCACTGAAAATTATGGTCGTATCTTGATGACCAAGACTAGTCATCAGGGTTGCACCATTAGTCTTGCCATGTTGCAAGCTTGCCCTGTCCATAGCTCTCTTGAAGCTCAAGAAAACGCAATTTTCGACATCTTGGATAACAAATCGGACCAAAGTTTCTACAGACAGCCTAAAGGTAATTGCGGCTGAATTGGCTTTTTTATGACTAGCATTGGTCAAGGTACGTCCATAATTTTCAGTGGTTTATGGCTAGCATTATCCATGGAGGCGTTAGACCAGATATGAATTGGCTTGCTTGTTCATGGCACAAGTCTCTCATCATCTCTCATGGACCTGTCTGGGGCCAATTTAACAGTTTGCCTCCAATTATTGAATGATTAATTCATGTCCAAACGGGTTAGATAATACAATTTCGGATTTAAATGGTATTTAGGAAGCAAGCATGTTTGTGGGATGCTTTTATTAATCATGGAGTCCATTTGGGTGAGCCCTTTCCAACCCAGCCCAACTAAGACTATTGCATTGAACCATTATTGCTTAAGTCCCTTCCTTGTGGGGGTCAGATGAATGGGTCTTACAATGTGGCACTTAGTTTATCATAAACGCAACCTAATAGATAAACAGTTTCTGTGGATTCAAACTATGAACATCTTTTATTTCAACCAAAAAAATCTTCAAAAGTTACAATGGTATGCTACGCCATGGATGAAAGGCAAACAAGGCAAACTCCAGTGTATGCAAGCTGCTGAACTGTCATCTCAGAGTTCATTTTTTAACGACCATAACTACTACTCAATGACCCGCCCTTGGGTTGACCTCACCACCATTTTGTCAAACCATTTCAAAAAGTTGGCCCACCTGGCCCGTCCCCTCACACTGGATTAGAGTCATTGAAGATGGGGACGGGCCAGGTGGGCCAACTTCTTGAAATGGTTTGGCAAAATGGTAGTGAGGTCAACCCAAGGGCGGGTTATTGAATAGTAGTCACACACAATGATTTATTTATAAGCGAATTTCACTTCAGATTTCATAGGTCCAGGGCACCGTCGCTTCAAATTTAGCCCTTTCAATGTCTCACAGAAGTTGATTTTTAGGGTGACTATGTGTCCAGGGTAGAGCCGTCCTTGGCTCAGACATTTCACTTTCCATTGTAATGTTTATGTTTTATAACGTAACTTTCAATGCTTGGCATGTTTGTAGACAACAATTAGTAGTTAAAAATCGATTGATATTACTTGGTTAGAAATAAAGGATAAGCTATCACTTTGATTTTAGTTGAATGCGAAAATTCGGTATGCCTACGGTAAGTTTAGACTGAATCTTGAGCATGTGCAGACAATTGAAACACCAAGCTGAGTGATCGTTGGAAGGGTCTTCAAGACTGCCAATATGATGCCCTTTGTATGTTGCTGACTAGAATATATTTCGGTTTTAATCCCTAACAGGATAAGGTTCCCTAAAGCAATGTTGCTTGTAATTAAGAATATTAAAAAATTGTTTGGCCTTTATGAAGGGGCAATACAAAATGGAACATTTACACATGTTTAAGCAAATATATATGGTTGACTAATTCTAATTAGTTTCACTAGAAGTAGACGATATCACAGTCGGTTTCCTCTTTGGTTGTCATCTCTTGGCTCTGGTAAAAGTTCTGGAAGCCGACTTTGTTGCCCCTGACGTTGTTGCCGCTCGGAACTCCGGACACTGGTTCCAAATTGTGGCGGCGTATCCAAATAGATATATCGAAAACATATTTCTACTGGAACAATAGTTTTATTCTTCATTCACAGGAGTGTAAGTAAACGAAGTTGAAATAATTCGGGTTGTTTTTCAGGCAAAAACACTCGGGCACACCTCTCTGGAAATTCGCGAAATGAGTACTCCTTTAGAGAAGTTAGGAGTTTTCCGGTACGACTTCAGGCTAGATAGCTACTTCACCAACATTGGGTTGCACACGAAAAAAGCCTAAGGCTCATGAGAAACCTGGGGTACCTCTACAAGGCATTTCGCAAGCATTCAAAGAGTCCTCCTCAGTGCAGAGGAGGAGAGGAGTACTCAAGACCCCGTGGATCAGCACCTACCCTCAAGAGCTGATGGGTCAAATGCTCCAAAAATTGCGAAGTGCCAAATCAAGCCAAACACCGGAGGCTTGGGAGCAATATGCGATATCAAGAATTGCATATCACAAGTCTCTGAGGAGCGCCGAGTCAGCCCATCAAAGGTTGGAAATGGAGAACCTCCTCTCTTCATCGGCCTCATCCCGAATGGCCGGCTTGTACAAACGTGCCAAAAAGCCGCCACCAACTCGGAGATTCCTGTGAGTAAATTCCTCTTCCCCTGTCAAGAACTGCTTGCATCAACATCGGAAACAGTAGTGGATGAGGTCCAGGGCTGCCCAGAAGAACACCATCCCCTTCTGCAGCCCTTCACAGAACCCGAGATGGACGTGGCCTTCAAGAAGATGAAGAGTAACAGGAATGATAGAGCTCTCGTATTGGGAGAGACTAAAAAAGTTGGGACTGTACAGTGTTCAGAGAAGGTACGAAAGGTATCTGATACTGTACGTCTTCAAAAGCATTCATGAGCTTTGTCCCAACCCAGGATTTAGGGTCAATTCTAGTGACCGTAGAGGCTTAATGTGTATTTTGAGAGCACCTTCAAGTCCTCGAGAATCTAGGCTAGTTCGAACAATGAAGTCCACTTCTCTTCTTTCTCGGGCTCCTTCACTGTTTAATTTGCTTCCCTCTGATATTCGTAGGGAATACGTAGGCCTTGTTGATCCGGTAGCATCTTTCAAGTCAGACTTGGACGAATTTTAGATAGCATTCCAGATCAACCATATATTCAAGGACTAGCTTCGGTCTGCCAACTCAAATTCGTTGGGAGACCAAATATCATATAGAGATTGAAAGGTAATAAATAGACGAATTATAACCTTTCATTTTTATAGTACTGGGGATTGCATTCCCTGTAGCGGTTAGAAAAGCCCGTGAAAAACCAAACCAAAAAGATGGAGTTAGCCATCAACTTCATCCATAAGAAGGGGCACAGGGACATTCCAAACAACCATCGGACCATCGCCCTGGAGAAACACCTTCTTGAAGATGATGTCCACCCTCTTAGCTGGCCGCTTCTCCGGGTTGGCCGAGGAAAGGGATCTCCTTCCGAGTTTCCAATTCGGTTTCCGGAGAAGCCGCTCTACTACCACGGCAGCTACTCTCCTCTATACATCAGCAATAAGAGGAGATTGTATGGATGCTTTGTGGATTTCTCCAAACATTTGTCAGGGTGGACCAAAAGCGGTTAAACCTCAAACTCCAACCGTGGGGAGTTCTGCGTTCAACAATGCATGGATGCATTTGTTATGCCAAACCGAAACCCTCACCGTCGCGCTGGCAAGGTTAGCGTCCAACAGGGTTGATAACCTTGCATAACCTTGGAGTACTGGTGGTCACGCATCTTTGTCCGGCTCCTGGCCAAATGCCACCAACGACGGGAGCTGACAAAACATCTGTTGATGTGGGACCCATCCACTCTACTGCAATAACCAATATTTTCATAATTTACCTCTACCCACCTGTTTTTGTACTATCTGCAATTCCCCTCTTCACTTTTTCCATGTGCATTGAACCATTTTATTGTTTATTTGTGTCAACCACTCCAACACCATGTAGTGGCAGATAAAGAGTTTTGGTATAATGTATAGATGGACATGAATAAGTTAAAAGATAAGAATAAGAGTAAAATAAAGCTGGTGGTCTATGACTCCAGCGCCTTAGAAAAGTTAGCTTTTCGGGAATAGCTAACCACCTAAATAGCTTTCCTAAATAGCTTTCCACCTTGGAATGGCGCGAATCATGAAAGAATTTAGTCTAGCACCACAACGAGCAACCTGGGTCCAAAGTTTTTCTGCCAAAGACGATCTTGTTTCGCGATGATTTTTGTCCTTCAAGTAATAAAATGCCTCTTCTTCACTGTTGCCCACCAACACTTTGACATGTCCGTTGAGTAATTTGAATGTCCACATCATTTCATTCTTTTTACGGCGGGACTATAAGGACTCACACCGAACCTTCACCAGACGCTCATGGTAGGTAAGCCCACCTGTTCCAAGCATTCTCTTAGTCAAACGGCGCAGAACCGATTCGAGCCGAATGTCATCTTTTTTGAATGTCGGGGTCCAGACAGGATAACCGTATTCACGGACTTCTAGAAATATGGACTGCGACAAGCTTCCCGGCAAATCGGCCTGCTCTTGGTCATAGCCACTCTGAGCCACTTTTCAAATTAAAGTAATAAAGTAAGAAACGTAGATCTCTTCAATTAACGGTAGGTCAATGTTATATCATTTACATGCAAAGTCATTCGTTTCAAAGTTATGTTATCAAAACCTTATGTGGCTGACCAAGAGCAGGCCGAAAATTCAAATTTATGTTTTGTTTTACTACATAACTTTGAACATGTCTCCTGAGTTCCCTAAGCATAGGTTTAGGCTCAAACTTAGCTGAGTTCATCTATTCAACAAGATCTTGTGGTCGTATGAAGTGCTTATTTAGAATGAGATGAGCGGGTTTAGGAGATAGGATATTTTTGCTTCCGTTTGCTGTCCGTATCTCTAGAAGTCCGTGCCGTATTCCAGGGATGAGCGTATGTAGGTGTTAAAGAGCTGAATTAGAACGTTCGGGCACCGGGTTGTAAAGTGCTTCTTAATCATACCGACCAACTTGTTCGCTTTTGAAGACAGGGAAAATACTTGTCTCGAGAAGTTCAGCTTGTTGTCAATATGTATGCCAAGATCTTTGTGAACTTCAACCAGGACCAGCCTTGTACCACCCAGTTCGTAACTTACTGGAGCATTTGCCAAGTCGTATCGTTGGACCACGCACTTCCCTTTGTTTCTAGTCATACTCACTGTGATATCACTTCTAGTCAACTATTCTATTGCTTTTGATGTAAAAATGCGTTTGACATTTTCCTTTATATATTTAACAATGTTTTTATAATGCTTATAAACCATATTTATGTTTATTTTTGTGCCATGATATGATCAAGAGTCCCATAAAAGATAATTGCCATGTCCATTTTTGGCATCACTATTCTCCATCGACACCTAACCAGAAAAAGGATTGCCTAATGAGCGAGCGCAAACATTTTGATACGTCTTTTTCATTAGGTTCAGATTTTTTCGACTGTAAACCGAGTCAAATCATTGAACATGAAGCAAGAACATTACAAAACGAGTCTTGTGTGAGTTTTACCACCACTGAATCGGTGACCATTGGACAGGACGACTCCAGCCGATTGAAGGCAGCGCCTCTGCAATGAGAAACCATACATATAACCTAACAACCCTTCAGGTGTCACCCATCTCCTTTAAATCTGGTCTGCCCGGCTTGCTCGCAGTGACATCTCTTGGCCTTGATTCCTCTGGGGTCAAATGGAAAGCAACTCTCTCGGATGGTCTTCCATCGGATGATGCGTGTTCCAATGAAGACACCGTAGTTTCGTCCAATAAAACTGTTAGAGCATTAACTCATGCTGGAATCTAAATGCGGCAAAAGGAGCTTGGACTTGGCCAACCAGGGGTCGAACTAGCACATTGGAGAGAAAGATGCACTGCCAATACCCTACGTCTGAAAAACGTACATATTGGCGTATATACCCCGAGTAATTACTCTAACAAAATTTGCAGGATTTGTAAATGAAAAAGGTGTGATTTTTTATGAATGGTATCAAAATTGATAAAACAAGCGTTTTGAAGAATGATTGCAAATGTGTCTGATATCATCCTCATAACTTTTACTGTACTGTAAAGTCTGGGTATATGCCTACTAGAGAGCCCTAAGGTAAAAATAATGTGGTATCTTTGAATTCTCTACACATGAACTAATTTCCGAAATAATTTTGGAGGCCATACAGATTTTGTTGACTTGAAACCAATTAAAGAAATGTTTGTAATTGCTTTAGGGCATCAGCGAGTCACTGTAGGAATTCTATCGAGACCACATAGCAAACCATGTCCATATTTGGTTTATAACCTTTGTGATGCTCTATTGTGCTCTACGACCACGGGCTGCTACACTCCTCTAAGAAAGTGTACATACCAACATCAGCAATACGAGGAGAGTGTACGGGTACTTTGCAGATTTCTTCAAAGCATTCGACAGGGTGGACTGAACGCAATTATTCTTCAAACTCCAATTGTGGGGTACCTCGTTCAATATGTGTCCTGTTGGCCAAAATCTACGTATGCGAGACTCAGATACTCCATTCGTTCTGGTGAAGAAGACCTATCCCCTGCTACTTCACTGCCATTGGCCTTCCGCAGAGGGATCGACTATCGCCAAACTTTTCAACTTTATGTATCTGACCTGCCTAAAGCCCTCACCCACCAAGGCCCCACACCATCAACCCTTTTACGGTACAATATCTTCATCATGTAGACGATCTAGCCCTCTTGCCTGATTCAGCCGTGGAATTGCAAAATGGCATCAATTTCTCCCCGGTTATTGCCACGAGACTAGCCTTCAAGTCCATTCCATTAAGACGAATATCATGGTTCTCCATAAAGGTCGCTTATTCTGTTATCAATCTTTGCGTATAATATTTAAACACATACTTTTTTACATTATGTGAATTGACTTGACCGATTGTAGATAGATAAAAAAGACCCCAAAGGACATAAAAAGATGACTCCTGAGATTTGAAGGATTTCGATGTGTTTCAAAGAGTCTGAAAGACTCGAGTCATTAATTAAGGCAGTTCCATTTGATCCAGTAACATCTCATTGCCCTAATGTTGGAGATGTTTCTTCAACATTCATCAACTGTATATTTATGATAGCTCTTAAATTGTCATAAAGGTACACTTGGTATAAGAACGTTTGAGAAATATTGCAACAGTTTTATGCTTCAACGCATCGTCCTAACGTGTCAAAAGTGAAATGTCAAATGAAATAATAATGAGGCTCTCATGGAAGCATTTTCCTAAATCTCAAATCATGATTGCAACTTTCTAAACGCTCTTCACTAGCAAATAAGCGATCAAATCTGACGTTTAAAGACATTGAGAAAATTCCATGTTAAAAGAACGAAAGGAATCTTTTTGAAAGAACTTCAATTCGTAAAGAATTCAATTTTCGGTTTCCACGCCGGCCACTGGCAAGTTTTATCATCCTGTAATACCGGGTGCGCCATATTATCGTCTACACTGATTTGAGGCCCTGATAACCGTGTCAATGAGAGGTCTGGTTAATTTTTCTTTTTCAGACAAATGGTTGCATATGATCATTCCAACAATCTTTTAAGCATTTGGCGGGTCTAAATTTAAAAACATTACAAAACAGCCCTTTAAAGTACTGCGAAAGAGGGTTGTGGCCAAACTGGGACAATGGGGAGACCGCCATCAAAATTGCCAATAGTTTTGGCGTCCACAGCACTTGGGTTCCAGTGCTAATTAAGCTCCACCCGCCGTCACCAGGGTATTATCCACGTCAAGACCTACCTTCAACAAAATTGAGCTCCTGAGGATTCTGGTCGAAATTGGTTTGGCCCTCAAACAGCCCCAACCTGAATCCCCTAGATTACAATATTTGGGGGCATGTGGAGACCAAAGTCCTGTGCCACCATCCACAACATTGTGGCAAGCTGAAGCCATCAGTTGGGGAGGCTTGGGCAGCCATGAACCTGGATTCATAAAGAACTCTATCTCCAGATTCAACCCCATGATATATACCTTCCAATTATTCAATTTATGTTTTAAGCTCTCCGATTCATTATGAATGTGCACTACTTCATTAAGTCCATGAAAAATCAATTATGTAGACCATAATATGTGGCACCCGATATTTTGATTATATGTTTCTTTCTTTTGTTGCCAAATTGTCTTAAATATTTTACACATCCTAATGAAATCTCAAAGATTATATTTCTTGGCTTGAAAACTTTAATTTGAATTAGTATTAGCTTACTACATAAAAAAGTATGCCTGATCAATGATCATGCACAACTTAATTCTTAGATCTACATAAACAATTGTGCAAAAGGGAAGCTAATCACGTCTAGACGGTGGCAACTCACTGAACTAGATGTCAAAAAGTGAAGGGCCGTCAACTGCTCACTTCCGCTTCTCTCGACCTTGGGCTTTGACTTAAATCAAAAGGGAAAAAAACAGGAGCTTCTTCATTTTGTGACCAATACCGATGAGATCTAATAAATAATCCACGGGAGGCTTGCAACTAGGGCTACCAATTTACATTTTCAGTGGCGTATGGCATCACGAGCGGAAATATCGGAAACCCGTTGATTAGTTCACAAAAGGTAACCCTGAATTTTTCTTTCGCTCAAGCCTGGATTGCTTGTTTGATTAAAGCTAACCTTTTAGCTGCGATGGACAGGAAGGTGCTTTGACTTTCCTAGCTTTCTGGCAATCCTGATTTTGAAAATTTATTTGATCCCATCACTAGTGACCAAAACAAGTCCGAGCTAATTGGACTATTGAAATACGCATGGATCTGTTTCATACTCTGAATCCTCTCTAAACCCTTGACAAAGCTTTTGATTCCCCATACCAAACTGGGAATGGGTTCCAAAAGTTCCGTATTCTTCACTTTGCGCGATCTGGCAAGCCAAAAGACTTGTCATGTAGTATGTAGTACACGACCAAAGACAGATAAGAGCAGCAACATGCGCCCATGGACAGTAGAAGTTACGGCGAAGGAGTCCCTCACCAAAGAATTCAAACCAGGTTCAGCGCTCAATTCGCCGTTCCTCTCTGTAGGTACTGTTCCAAGTCATGGACCAGCATATATTCAGTTGTGAACAGGTGAACCACTGTAGATGGTTCCAAAATCAGCTGGGAACTTTGGTAAGTGGAACCATTTGTTTCAGTGGAGGCACGTAGGGATTTAAGGTGAAGTTGTTGGCCTTTTCAGCTTGTGAGCTTGAATCAAAACTTCACGTCAAGCAATGTATGCGCATTAAAATCATAGGCAAGCGGATATCTTCTGAAATGATAACCAGATCTCTGATGCCACAAATTCTTAATTATTCCTCGACTATTAATGACAATTGGAAATGGAGCAGCTTGTCTTCCTGAGAAAGGTTCCAATTATCACTTTATACCTAAGCGTTCCAAAAGAAAAACCTTTAGATACTAAAATCCCACCCCACATATGGAGAAGCCGTGTCACAATACCGGACATGAAAATGCTTATAAGAGCATTAAATGATGGTAAAGAAAGAAAAAAGAAAGGAATTGTTGCAACTAGAAGTATAAGTGAGTTCCAAGGTATCGTGGAAAATGATTACTGGATGGAAAATGAGAAAATGAAACTTACTTACAATTTGGCATTCTGCAAACCCCACGTACAGTAAAATAAACTGCCTAAATTAAGCTTTGCCAATGTGCGGCTGGCTGTCAAGGCAGTGTTCTTCTTTTGAGTTTTTAGGATGACTAAACAAGTAACAAATCATATTTCGTTTTGCTTTATTTTGTAAAGATGAGCCATTGTCTATGACAGTTTTGAATAGCTATCATGCAACAAATTTTCGATAAGATCGTAAAGACCGCACTTTAAATTAAATATTGCATACTATTGGGAACGCAAACATAAATGTTTGTGGCCTTGTCTCAAGTGTAAGTTCTGT
>NC_081443.1:2281888-2294229 GCF_007210705.1 Tigriopus californicus
ACAGAACTTACACTTGAGAAAAGGCCACAACATTTATGTTTGCGTTCCCAATAGTATGCAATATTTAATTTAAGTGCGGTCTTTACGATCTTATCGAAAATTTGTTGCATGATAGCTATTCAAAACTGTCATAGACAATGGCTCATCTTTACAAAATAAAGCAAAACGAAATATGATTGTTACTTGTTTAGTCATCCTAAAAACTCAAAAGAAGAACACTGCCTTGACAGCCAGCCGGCACATTGGCAAAGCTTAATTTAGGCAGTTTATTTTACTGTACGTGGGGTTTGCAGAATGCCAAATTGTAAGTAAGTTTCATTTTCTCATTTTCCATCCAGTAATCATTTTCCACGAGTACCTTGGAACTCACTTATCCTTCTAGTTGCAACAATTCCTTCTTTTTTCTTTCTTTACCATCATTTAATGCTCTTATAAGCATTTTCATGTCCGGTATTGTGACACGGCTTCTCCATATGTGGGGTGGGATTTAGTATCTAAAGGTTTTCCTTTTGGAACGCTTAGGTATAAGTGATAATTGGAACCTTTCTCAGGAAGACAAGCTGCTCCATTTCAATTCTCATTAATAGTCGAGGAATAATTAAGAATTTGTGGCATCAGAATCTGGTTATCATTTCAGAAGATATCCGCTTGCCTATGATTTTAATGCGCATACATTGCTTTACGTGAAGTTTTGATTCAAGCTCACAAGCTGAAAAGGCCAACAACTTCACCTTAAATCCCTACGTGCCTCCACTGAAACAAATGGTTCCACTTACCAAAGTTCCCAGCTGATTTTGGAACCATCTACAGTGGTTCACCTGTCACAACTGAATATATGCTGGTCCATGACTTGGAACAGTACCTACAGAGAGGAACGGCGAATTGAGCGCTGAACCTGGTTTGAATTCTTTGGTGAGGGACTCCTTCGCCGTAACTTCTACTGTCCATGGGCGCATGTTGCTGCTCTTATCTGTCTTTGGTCGTGTACTACATACTACATGACAAGTCTTTGGCTTGCCAGATCGCGCAAAGTGAAGAATACGGAACTTTTGGAACCCATTCCCAGTTTGGTATGGGGAATCAAAAGCTTTGTCAAGGGTTTAGAGAGGATTCAGAGTATGAAACAGATCCATGTATTTCAATAGTCAATTAGCTCGGACTTGTTTGGTCACTAGTGATGGGATCAAATAAATTTTCAAAATCAGGATTGCCAGAAAGCTAGGAAAGTCAAAGCACCTTCCTGTCCATCGCAAGCTAAAAGGTTAGCTTTAATCAAACAAGCAATCCAGGCTTGAGCGAAGAAAAATCAGGGTTACCTTTTGTGACTAATCAACGGGTTTCCGATATTCCGCTCGTGATGCCATACGCCACTGAAAATGTAAATTGGTAGCCCTAGTTGCAAGCCTCCCGTGATTATTTATTAGATCTCATCGGTATTGGTCACAAAATGAAGAAGCTCCTGTTTTTTTCCCTTTGATTTAAGTCAAAGCCCAAGGTCGAGAGAAGCGGAAGTGAGCAGTTGACGGCCCTTCACTTTTTGACATCTAGTTCAGTGAGTTGCCACCGTCTAGACGTGATTAGCTTCCCTTTTGCACAATTGTTTATGTAGATCTAAGATTAAGTTGTGCATGATCATTGATCAGGCATACTTTTTTATGTAGTAGCTAATACTAATTCAAAATTAAAGCTTTTCAAGCCAAGAAATATAATCTTTGAGATTTCATTAGGATGTGTAAAATATTAAGACAATTTGGCAACAAAGAAAGAAACATATATCAAAATATCGGGTGCCACATATTATGGTCTACATATTGATTTTCATGGACTTAATGAAGTAGTGCACATTCATAATGAATCGGAGAGCTTAAAACATAAAATTGAAATTGGAAGGTATATATCATGGAGGGTTGAATCTGGAGATAGAGTTCTTTATGAATCCATGGTTCATGGCTGCCCAAGCCTCCCCAACTGATGGCTTCAGCTTGCCCACAATGTTGTGGATGGTGGCACAGGACTTGGTCTCCACATGCCCCCAAATATTGTAATCTAGGGGATTCAGGTTGGGGCTGTTTGAGGGCCAAACCAATTTCGACCAGAATCCTCAGGAGCTCAATTTTTGTTGAAGGTAGGTCTTGACGTGGATAATACCCTGGTGACGGCGGGTGGAGCTTATTAGCACTGGAACCCAAGGTGCTGTGGACGCCAAAACTATTGGCAATTTTGATGGCGGTCTCCCATTGTCCAGTTTGGCCACAACCTCTTTCGCAGTACTTTAAAGGGCTGTTTTGTATGTTTTTTAAATTTAGACCCGCCAAATGCTTAAAAGATTGTTGGTAATGATCATATGCAACCATTGTCTGAAAAAGAAAAATTAACCAGACCTCTCATTGACACGGTTATCAGGGCCTCAAATCAGTGTAGACGATAATATGGCGCACCCGGTATTACAGGATGATAAAACTTGCCAGTGGCCGGCGTGGAAACCGAAAATTGAATTCTTTACGAATTGAAGTTCTTTCAAAAAGATTCCTTTCGTTCTTTTAACATGGAATTTTCTCAATGTCTTTAAACGTCAGATTTGATCGCTTATTTGCTAGTGAAGAGCGTTTAGAAAGTTGCAATCATGATTTGAGATTTAGGAAAATGCTTCCATGAGAGCCTCATTATTATTTCATTTGACATTTCACTTTTGACACGTTAGGACGATGCGTTGAAGCATAAAACTGTTGCAATATTTCTCAAACGTTCTATACCAAGTGTACCTTTATGACAATTTAAGAGCTATCATAAATATACAGTTGATGAATGTTGAAGAAACATCTCCAACATTAGGGCAATGAGATGTTACTGGATCAAATGGAACTGCCTTAATTAATGACTCGAGTCTTTCAGACTCTTTGAAACACATCGAAATCCTTCAAATCTCAGGAGTCATCTTTTTATGTCCTTTGGGGTCTTTTTTATCTATCTACAATCGGTCAAGTCAATTCACATAATGTAAAAAAGTATGTGTTTAAATATTATACGCAAAGATTGATAACAGAATAAGCGACCTTTATGGAGAACCATGATATTCGTCTTAATGGAATGGACTTGAAGGCTAGTCTCGTGGCAATAACCGGGGAGAAATTGATGCCATTTTGCAATTCCACGGCTGAATCAGGCAAGAGGGCTAGATCGTCTACATGATGAAGATATTGTACCGTAAAAGGGTTGATGGTGTGGGGCCTTGGTGGGTGAGGGCTTTAGGCAGGTCAGATACATAAAGTTGAAAAGTTTGGCGATAGTCGATCCCTCTGCGGAAGGCCAATGGCAGTGAAGTAGCAGGGGATAGGTCTTCTTCACCAGAACGAATGGAGTATCTGAGTCTCGCATACGTAGATGTTGGCCAACAGGACACATATTGAACGAGGTACCCCACAATTGGAGTTTGAAGAATAATTGCGTTCAGTCCACCCTGTCGAATGCTTTGAAGAAATCTGCAAAGTACCCGTACACTCTCCTCGTATTGCTGATGTTGGTATGTACACTTTCTTAGAGGAGTGTAGCAGCCGTGGTCGTAGAGCACAATAAGAGCATCACAAAGGTTATAAACCAAATATGGACATGGTTTGCTATGTGGTCTCGATAGAATTCCTACAGTGACTCGCTGATGCCCTAAAGCAATTACAAACATTTCTTTAATTGGTTTCAAGTCAACAAAATCTGTATGGCTCCAAAATTATTTCGGAAATTAGTTCATGTGTAGAGAATTCAAAGATACCACATTATTTTTACCTAGGGCTCTCTAGTAGGCATATACCCACGACTTTACAGTACAGTAAAAGTTATGAGGATGATATCAGACACATTTGCAATCATTCTTCAAAACGCTTGTTTTATCAATTTTGATACCATTCATAAAAAATCACACCTTTTTCATTTACAAATCCTGCAAATTTGTTAGAGTAATTACTCGGGGTATATACGCCAATATGTACGTTTTTCAGACGTAGGGTATTGGCAGTGCATCTTCTCTCCAATGTGCTAGTTCGACCCCTGGTTGGCCAAGTCCAAGCTCCTTTGCCGCATTTAGATTCCAGCATGAGTTAATGCTCTAACAGTTTTATTGGACGAAACTACGGTGTCTTCATTGGAACACGCATCATCCGATGGAAGACCATCCGAGAGAGTTGCTTTCCATTTGACCCCAGAGGAATCAAGGCCAAGAGATGTCACTGCGAGCAAGCCGGGCAGACCAGATTTAAAGGAGATGGGTGACACCTGAAGGGTTGTTAGGTTATATGTATGGTTTCTCATTGCAGAGGCGCTGCCTTCAATCGGCTGGAGTCGTCCTGTCCAATGGTCACCGATTCAGTGGTGGTAAAACTCACACAAGACTCGTTTTGTAATGTTCTTGCTTCATGTTCAATGATTTGACTCGGTTTACAGTCGAAAAAATCTGAACCTAATGAAAAAGACGTATCAAAATGTTTGCGCTCGCTCATTAGGCAATCCTTTTTCTGGTTAGGTGTCGATGGAGAATAGTGATGCCAAAAATGGACATGGCAATTATCTTTTATGGGACTCTTGATCATATCATGGCACAAAAATAAACATAAATATGGTTTATAAGCATTATAAAAACATTGTTAAATATATAAAGGAAAATGTCAAACGCATTTTTACATCAAAAGCAATAGAATAGTTGACTAGAAAGTGATATCACAGTGAGTATGACTAGAAACAAAGGGAAGTGCGTGGTCCAACGATACGACTTGGCAAATGCTCCAGTAAGTTACGAACTGGGTGGTACAAGGCTGGTCCTGGTTGAAGTTCACAAAGATCTTGGCATACATATTGACAACAAGCTGAACTTCTCGAGACAAGTATTTTCCCTGTCTTCAAAAGCGAACAAGTTGGTCGGTATGATTAAGAAGCACTTTACAACCCGGTGCCCGAACGTTCTAATTCAGCTCTTTAACACCTACATACGCTCATCCCTGGAATACGGCACGGACTTCTAGAGATACGGACAGCAAACGGAAGCAAAAATATCCTATCTCCTAAACCGCTCATCTCATTCTAAATAAGCACTTCATACGACCACAAGATCTTGTTGAATAGATGAACTCAGCTAAGTTTGAGCCTAAACCTATGCTTAGGGAACTCAGGAGACATGTTCAAAGTTATGTAGTAAAACAAAACATAAATTTGAATTTTCGGCCTGCTCTTGGTCAGCCACATAAGGTTTTGATAACATAACTTTGAAACGAATGACTTTGCATGTAAATGATATAACATTGACCTACCGTTAATTGAAGAGATCTACGTTTCTTACTTTATTACTTTAATTTGAAAAGTGGCTCAGAGTGGCTATGACCAAGAGCAGGCCGATTTGCCGGGAAGCTTGTCGCAGTCCATATTTCTAGAAGTCCGTGAATACGGTTATCCTGTCTGGACCCCGACATTCAAAAAAGATGACATTCGGCTCGAATCGGTTCTGCGCCGTTTGACTAAGAGAATGCTTGGAACAGGTGGGCTTACCTACCATGAGCGTCTGGTGAAGGTTCGGTGTGAGTCCTTATAGTCCCGCCGTAAAAAGAATGAAATGATGTGGACATTCAAATTACTCAACGGACATGTCAAAGTGTTGGTGGGCAACAGTGAAGAAGAGGCATTTTATTACTTGAAGGACAAAAATCATCGCGAAACAAGATCGTCTTTGGCAGAAAAACTTTGGACCCAGGTTGCTCGTTGTGGTGCTAGACTAAATTCTTTCATGATTCGCGCCATTCCAAGGTGGAAAGCTATTTAGGAAAGCTATTTAGGTGGTTAGCTATTCCCGAAAAGCTAACTCTTCTAAGGCGCTGGAGTCATAGACCACCAGCTTTATTTTACTCTTATTCCTTATCTTTTAACTTATTCATGTCCATCTATACATTATACCAAAACTCCTTTATCTGCCACTACATGGTGTTGGAGTGGTTGACACAAATAAACAATAAAATGGTTCAATGCACATGGAAAAAGTGAAGAGGGGAATTGCAGATAGTACAAAAACAGGTGGGTAGAGGTAAATTATGAAAATATTGGTTATTGCAGTAGAGTGGATGGGTCCCACATCAACAGATGTTTTGTCAGCTCCCGTCGTTGGTGGCATTTGGCCAGGAGCCGGACAAAGATGCGTGACCACCAGTACTCCAAGGTTATGCAAGGTTATCAACCCTGTTGGACGCTAACCTTGCCAGCGCGACGGTGAGGGTTTCGGTTTGGCATAACAAATGCATCCATGCATTGTTGAACGCAGAACTCCCCACGGTTGGAGTTTGAGGTTTAACCGCTTTTGGTCCACCCTGACAAATGTTTGGAGAAATCCACAAAGCATCCATACAATCTCCTCTTATTGCTGATGTATAGAGGAGAGTAGCTGCCGTGGTAGTAGAGCGGCTTCTCCGGAAACCGAATTGGAACTCGGGAAGGAGATCCCTTTCCTCGGCCAACCCGGAGAAGCGGCCAGCTAAGAGGGTGGACATCATCTTCAAGAAGGTGTTCTCCAGGGCGATGGTCCGATGGTTGTTTGGAATGTCCCTGTGCCCCTTCTTATGGATGAAGTTGATGGCTAACTCCATCTTTTTGGTTTGGTTTTTCACGGGCTTTTCTAACCGCTACAGGGAATGCAATCCCCAGTACTATAAAAATGAAAGGTTATAATTCGTCTATTTATTACCTTTCAATCTCTATATGATATTTGGTCTCCCAACGAATTTGAGTTGGCAGACCGAAGCTAGTCCTTGAATATATGGTTGATCTGGAATGCTATCTAAAAATTCGTCCAAGTCTGACTTGAAAGATGCTTGGCCGAGGAAAGGGATCTCCTTCCCGAGTTCCAATTCGGTTTCCGGAGAAGCCGCTCTACTACCACGGCAGCTACTCTCCTCTATACATCAGCAATAAGAGGAGATTGTATGGATGCTTTGTGGATTTCTCCAAACATTTGTCAGGGTGGACCATCCATAAGAAGGGGCACAGGGACATTCCAAACAACCATCGGACCATCGCCCTGGAGAACACCTTCTTGAAGATGATGTCCACCCTCTTAGCTGCCCGCTTCTCCGGGTTGGCCGAGGAAAGGGATCTCCTTCCCGAGTTCCAATTCGGTTTCCGGAGAAGCCGCTCTACTACCACGGCAGCTACTCTCCTCTATACATCAGCAATAAGAGGAGATTGTATGGATGCTTTGTGGATTTCTCCAAACATTTGTCAGGGTGGACCAAAAGCGGTTAAACCTCAAACTCCAACCGTGGGGAGTTCTGCGTTCAACAATGCATGGATGCATTTGTTATGCCAAACCGAAACCCTCACCGTCGGCTGGCAAGGTTAGCGTCCAACAGGGTTGATAACCTTGCATAACCTTGGAGTACTGGTGGTCACGCATCTTTGTCCGGCTCCTGGCCAAATGCCACCAACGACGGGAGCTGACAAAACATCTGTTGATGTGGGACCCATCCACTCTACTGCAATAACCAATATTTTCATAATTTACCTCTACCCACCTGTTTTTGTACTATCTGCAATTCCCCTCTTCACTTTTTCCATGTGCATTGAACCATTTTATTGTTTATTGTGTCAACCACTCCAACACCATGTAGTGGCAGATAAAGGAGTTTTGGTATAATGTATAGATGGACATGAATAAGTTAAAGAATAAGGAATAAGAGTAAAATAAAGCTGGTGGTCTATGACTCCAGCGCCTTAGAAGAGTTAGCTTTTCGGGAATAGCTAACCACCTAAATAGCTTTCCTAAATAGCTTTCCACCTTGGAATGGCGCGAATCATGAAAGAATTTAGTCTAGCACCACAACGAGCAACCTGGGTCCAAAGTTTTTCTGCCAAAGACGATCTTGTTTCGCGATGATTTTTGTCCTTCAAGTAATAAAATGCCTCTTCTTCACTGTTGCCCACCAACACTTTGACATGTCCGTTGAGTAATTTGAATGTCCACATCATTTCATTCTTTTTACGGCGGGACTATAAGGACTCACACCGAACCTTCACCAGACGCTCATGGTAGGTAAGCCCACCTGTTCCAAGCATTCTCTTAGTCAAACGGCGCAGAACCGATTCGAGCCGAATGTCATCTTTTTTGAATGTCGGGGTCCAGACAGGATAACCGTATTCACGGACTTCTAGAAATATGGACTGCGACAAGCTTCCCGGCAAATCGGCCTGCTCTTGGTCATAGCCACTCTGAGCCACTTTTCAAATTAAAGTAATAAAGTAAGAAACGTAGATCTCTTCAATTAACGGTAGGTCAATGTTATATCATTTACATGCAAAGTCATTCGTTTCAAAGTTATGTTATCAAAACCTTATGTGGCTGACCAAGAGCAGGCCGAAAATTCAAATTTTATGTTGTGTTTACTACATAACTTTGAACATGTCTCCTGAGTTCCCTAAGCATAGGTTTAGGCTCAAACTTAGCTGAGTTCATCTATTCAACAAGATCTTGTGGTCGTATGAAGTGCTTATTTAGAATGAGATGAGCGGTTTAGGAGATAGGATATTTTTGCTTCCGTTTGCTGTCCGTATCTCTAGAAGTCCGTGCCGTATTCCAGGGATGAGCGTATGTAGGTGTTAAAGAGCTGAATTAGAACGTTCGGGCACCGGGTTGTAAAGTGCTTCTTAATCATACCGACCAACTTGTTCGCTTTTGAAGACAGGGAAAATACTTGTCTCGAGAAGTTCAGCTTGTTGTCAATATGTATGCCAAGATCTTTGTGAACTTCAACCAGGACCAGCCTTGTACCACCCAGTTCGTAACTTACTGGAGCATTTGCCAAGTCGTATCGTTGGACCACGCACTTCCCTTTGTTTCTAGTCATACTCACTGTGATATCACTTTCTAGTCAACTATTCTATTGCTTTTGATGTAAAAATGCGTTTGACATTTTCCTTTATATATTTAACAATGTTTTTATAATGCTTATAAACCATATTTATGTTTATTTTTGTGCCATGATATGATCAAGAGTCCCAATAAAAGATAATTGCCATGTCCATTTTTGGCATCACTATTCTCCATCGACACCTAACCAGAAAAAGGATTGCCTAATGAGCGAGCGCAAACATTTTGATACGTCTTTTTCATTAGGTTCAGATTTTTTCGACTGTAAACCGAGTCAAATCATTGAACATGAAGCAAGAACATTACAAAACGAGTCTGTTGTGAGTTTTACCACCACTGAATCGGTGACCATTGGACAGGACGACTCCAGCCGATTGAAGGCAGCGCCTCTGCAATGAGAAACCATACATATAACCTAACAACCCTTCAGGTGTCACCCATCTCCTTTAAATCTGGTCTGCCCGGCTTGCTCGCAGTGACATCTCTTGGCCTTGATTCCTCTGGGGTCAAATGGAAAGCAACTCTCTCGGATGGTCTTCCATCGGATGATGCGTGTTCCAATGAAGACACCGTAGTTTCGTCCAATAAAACTGTTAGAGCATTAACTCATGCTGGAATCTAAATGCGGCAAAGGAGCTTGGACTTGGCCAACCAGGGGTCGAACTAGCACATTGGAGAGAAGATGCACTGCCAATACCCTACGTCTGAAAACGTACATATTGGCGTATATACCCCGAGTAATTACTCTAACAAATTTGCAGGATTTGTAAATGAAAAGGTGTGATTTTTATGAATGGTATCAAAATTGATAAAACAAGCGTTTTGAAGAATGATTGCAAATGTGTCTGATATCATCCTCATAACTGTACTGTACTGTAAAGTCGTGGGTATATGCCTACTAGAGAGCCCTAGGTAAAATAATGTGGTATCTTTGAATTCTCTACACATGAACTAATTTCCGAAATAATTTTTGGGAGCCATACAGATTTTTGTTGACTTGAAACCAATTAAAGAAATGTTTGTAATTGCTTTAGGGCATCAGCGAGTCACTGTAGGAATTCTATCGAGACCACATAGCAACCATGTCCATATTTGGTTTATAACCTTTTGTGATGCTCTTATTGTGCTCTACGACCACGGCTGCTACACTCCTCTAAGAAAGTGTACATACCAACATCAGCAATACGAGGAGAGTGTACGGGTACTTTGCAGATTTCTTCAAAGCATTCGACAGGGTGGACTGAACGCAATTATTCTTCAAACTCCAATTGTGGGGGTACCTCGTTCAATATGTGTCCTGTTGGCCAACATCTACGTATGCGAGACTCAGATACTCCATTCGTTCTGGTGAAGAAGACCTATCCCTCTGCTACTTCACTGCCATTGGCCTTCCGCAGAGGGATCGACTATCGCCAATACTTTTCAACTTTATGTATCTGACCTGCCTAAAGCCCTCACCCACCAAGGCCCCACACCATCAACCCTTTTACGGTACAATATCTTCATCATGTAGACGATCTAGCCCTCTTGCCTGATTCAGCCGTGGAATTGCAAAATGGCATCAATTTCTCCCCGGTTATTGCCACGAGACTAGCCTTCAAGTCCATTCCATTAAGACGAATATCATGGTTCTCCATAAAGGTCGCTTATTCTGTTATCAATCTTTGCGTATAATATTTAAACACATACTTTTTTACATTATGTGAATTGACTTGACCGATTGTAGATAGATAAAAAAGACCCCAAAGGACATAAAAAGATGACTCCTGAGATTTGAAGGATTTCGATGTGTTTCCCCAAAGGACATAAAAAGATGACTCCTGAGATTTGAAGGATTTCGATGTGTTTCAAAGAGTCTTAAAGACTCGAGTCATTAATTAAGGCAGTTCCATTTGATCCAGTAACATCTCATTGCCCTAATGTTGGAGATGTTTCTTCAACATTCATCAACTGTATATTTATGATAGCTCTTAAATTGTCATAAAGGTACACTTGGTATAGAACGTTTGAGAAATATTGCAACAGTTTTATGCTTCAACGCATCGTCCTAACGTGTCAAAAGTGAAATGTCAAATGAAATAATAATGAGGCTCTCATGGAAGCATTTTCCTATATCTCAAATCATGATTGCAACTTTCTAAACGCTCTTCACTAGCAAATAAGCGATCAAATCTGACGTTTAAAGACATTGAGAAATTCCATGTTAAAAGAACGAAAGGAATCTTTTTGAAAGAACTTCAATTCGTAAAGAATTCAATTTTCGGTTTCCACGCCGGCCACTGGCAAGTTTTATCATCCTGTAATACCGGGTGCGCCATATTATCGTCTACACTGATTTGAGGCCCTGATAACCGTGTCAATGAGAGGTCTGGTTAATTTTTCTTTTTCAGACAATGGTTGCATATGATCATTACCAACAATCTTTTAAGCATTTGGCGGGTCTAAATTTAAAAACATACAAAACAGCCCTTTAAAGTACTGCGAAAGAGGGTTGTGGCCAAACTGGACAATGGGGAGACCGCCATCAAAATTGCCAATAGTTTTGGCGTCCACAGCACCTTGGGTTCCAGTGCTAATAAGCTCCACCCGCCGTCACCAGGGTATTATCCACGTCAAGACCTACCTTCAACAAAAATTGAGCTCCTGAGGATTCTGGTCGAAATTGGTTTGGCCCTCAAACAGCCCCAACCTGAATCCCCTAGATTACAATATTTGGGGGCATGTGGAGACCAAGTCCTGTGCCACCATCCACAACATTGTGGGCAAGCTGAAGCCATCAGTTGGGGAGGCTTGGGCAGCCATGAACCATGGATTCATAAAGAACTCTATCTCCAGATTCAACCTCCATGATATATACCTTCCAATTTCAATTTTATGTTTTAAGCTCTCCGATTCATTATGAATGTGCACTACTTCATTAAGTCCATGAAAATCAATATGTAGACCATAATATGTGGCACCCGATATTTTGATATATGTTTCTTTCTTTTGTTGCCAAATTGTCTTAAATATTTACACATCCTAATGAAATCTCAAAGATTATATTTCTTGGCTTGAAAAGCTTTAATTTTGAATTAGTATTAGCTACTACATTAAAAAAGTATGCCTGATCAATGATCATGCACAACTTAATCTTAGATCTACATAAACAATTGTGCAAAAGGGAAGCTAATCACGTCTAGACGGTTGCAACTCACTGAACTAGATGTCAAAAAGTGAAGGGCCGTCAACTGCTCACTTCCGCTTCTCTCGACCTTGGGCTTTGACTTAAATCAAAGGGAAAAAAACAGGAGCTTCTTCATTTTGTGACCAATACCGATGAGATCTAATAAATAATCACGGGAGGCTGCAACTAGGGCTACCAATTTACATTTTCAGTGGCGTATGGCATCACGAGCGGAATATCGGAAACCCGTTGATTAGTCACAAAAGGTAACCCTGATTTTTCTTCGCT
>NC_081443.1:2294263-2295195 GCF_007210705.1 Tigriopus californicus
CCCTGATTTTTCTTCGCTCAAGCCTGGATTGCTTGTTTGATTAAAGCTAACCTTTTAGCTTGCGATGGACAGGAAGGTGCTTTGACTTTCCTAGCTTTCTGGCAATCCTGATTTTGAAAATTTATTTGATCCCATCACTAGTGACCAAACAAGTCAGAGCTAATTGACTATTGAAATACATGGATCTGTTTCATACTCTGAATCCTCTACTAAACCCTTGACAAAGCTTTTGATTCCCCATACCAAAACTGGGAATGGGTTCCAAAGTTCCGTATTCTCACTTTGCGCGATCTGGCAAGCCAAAGACTTGTCATGTAGTATGTAGTACACGACCAAAGACAGATAAGAGCAGCAACATGCGCCATGGACAGTAGAAGTTACGGCGAAGGAGTCCCTCACCAAAGAATTCAAACCAGGTTCAGCGCTCAATTCGCCGTTCCTCTCTGTAGGTACTGTTCCAAGTCATGGACCAGCATATATTCAGTTGTGACAGGTGAACCACTGTAGATGGTTCCAAATCAGCTGGGAACTTTGGTAAGTGGAACCATTTGTTTCAGTGGAGCACGTAGGGATTTAAGGTGAAGTATGTTAGCCTTTTCAGCTTGTGAGCTTGAATCAAACTTCACGTAAGCAATGTATGCGCATAAAATCATAGGCAAGCGGATATCCTCTGAAATGATAACCAGATCTGATGCCACAAATTCTTAATTATTCCTCGACTATTAATGAGAATTGAAATGGAGCAACTTGTCTTCCTAAGAAAGGGTTCCAATTATCACTTTATACCTAAGCGTTCCAAAAGAAAACCTTTAGATACTAAATCCCACCCACATATGGAGAAGCCGTGTCACAATACCGGACATGAAAATGCTTATAAGAGCATTAAATGATGGTAAAGAAAGAAAAAAGAAGGAATTGTTGCAACTAGAAGG
>NC_081443.1:2295236-2312515 GCF_007210705.1 Tigriopus californicus
TCGTCCTAACGTGTCAAAAGTGAAATGTCAAATGAAATAATAATGAGGCTCTCATGGAAGCATTTTCCTAAATCTCAAATCATGATTGCAACTTTNTAAGAGCATTAAATGATGGTAAAGAAAGAAAAAAGAAGGAATTGTTGCAACTAGAAGGATAAGTGAGTTCCAAGGTACTCGTGGAAAATGATTACTGGATGGTAAATGAGAAATGAAACTTACTTACAATTTGGCATTCTGCAAACTCTACGTACAATAAATAAACTTGCCTAAATTAAGCTTTGCCAATGTGCCGGCTGGGCTGTCAAGGCAGTGGTTCTTCTTTGAGTTTTTAGGATGACTAAACAAGTAACAAATCATATTTCGTTTTGCTTTATTTTGTAAAGATGAGCCATTGTCTATGACAGTTTTGAATAGCTATCATGCAACAAATTTTCGATAAGATCGTAAAAGCCGCACTGAAATTAATATTTGCATACTATTGGGAACGCAAACATAAATGTTGTGGCCTTGTCTCAAGCATGTAAGGTTCTTGTTTTTTGCACATTCTGTTTCAAACAAAGTTAAGAGATTTAGAACAACAGCAAGGGTCATTCTACAGCCTATTCAGTTTCACCAATACATGATTAACTATTTCGGTATTGACTACCTTGAAGAAATGATTGACCGATATGTGAATTCAAATTGAGTCATTAATCATGCAATTGATTGCAATCAAAGTTCTCAAACCACTCGATATTTCAAATGCACTCAAAGACCCATTTTTCAACTGTCTGACATTCTTTTAAGGTCCAACACCGAACCTCCCAGTATTTTGCCAATTCCGCTTTTCCTCATTCAATCATTGAGGTTTCAAAGGTTGTCGTGACAGGGTCAACCCCGGACGAAATAATGCCCACTGAAGGCATCAAGGCCGCAATTTCCCCGAAAACCTCTCCCACTTCCTCATCTTCGTTTTGGCATGAAGCAGACTTGATTACCAATGGAGGAGCAAGAGGAACAACAACAGCAATGACAACAGCAACAACAACAGGAGGAGAAGGAAGGACTTCAAAAAAGACCGCACTTGATTATGGCCCATCCGGGTTCCAACTCGAGGAAAACGGTAAATGTTGACTTTTATAATGATGATCTCATGTTTTTGAGGGCCCGAAATTCCGTTTGATTGTGTGTGCATGGACCATGTTTGTTGTTCCAGTTGTTGTTGTTGTTGCTGCTGTTTTTGAGTTATGTTGACAGGGGAATTGAGTTGGGGACTCTGGACTATGAGTTTTTTTTCTTGTCAATTGTTTACTCCTAACAAGGGCTTTGAGAAAAACATGCATTTGACGACTGAAGTTTCCCAAAGGGTCTAAGATCTAACATGCAGTATTCGTATCTATACTGCTTTTCTTTTTTGAGCTCGGTATACACTAAATACGGTGATTGTAGAAAAAACCTATTGTGATGTGGTGTTTGATTTGGGATTGAGAATGAAAATGGTTAAGAAATTCATTCACACACCACAAATGTCATCTTTTGCGTTCAGCAATTCGATTCTGGGTGAAGTTTTTTAATTCTTGTGCCAATTTCTTCCAACCCTTCGTTTAAACCATATATTTCTTCGTTCACGGCAAAGTGACTAATCAGTTAAGAAATGCACGATTGCCATTTAGGTTGTGTCTTAGAGATGATCAATAATTTAGTCCCTTAAGCGTTTTGGAATATCACTTTTCTAGTAATTATGTTCGGAGTCTTTCTTTTTCTTGAAACCGTGTCATAAATTGTTTAATACACCCCTTTTATCACAAAGTTGTTAGCTCTATATATGTTGTACCAATCCCAAACCCAACTGTATAGCAAATCACAGAGAGTTCCTAAAATTAAAATGTTTACCGCACTTCTATAAGCTGCGTTTTATGGCTCAATAACTTTGGCCTGTCTAATGGATTTGAACCTCTTTAGGCACTTAAATGAATCATCTGTGTAAGAATGACCTTTTCCCTCGTTCAAGAAATAAAAGCCTCTTATTCCCACCACTTTCGTGGGCACTTCTTGAATCTTTAACGCTGTATTATGACTCTTTTCACACAATGAAGGGTTTTTAATGTGTGAATTGGTGAATGCTGTTCAACTTTCAGCATACATTTATTCTGAAATCTTGAGGAAAACCGGAATAAAACGGATTCAATATTCCAAACGAAGTCACCTTTGGGTGGAATTCAAACTTACTATGTTTGGTATCGACGAAGATGATCGTAAGAAGAGCGCAATGCATACCAAATACAACAGCCAAGAAATTATGATCCTTGATTCTTTCATTTTCCATATACTATTAGAGACAGTATCATTTTCTCCCCCAATCGTATTTTTCAATTACAATTCTCCAAGTTTAACGCTTTTCGTCTACAGAGTGATCTGAATTACAAGAATGTTTTGTACGAGAAGAGTTCCACTCAAAGTGTTACGATGAAGCAGGTGATCTTGGTTTTCAAAAGCTTTATTCTTAATTGTAGATTCGTTACTATTTCATAAAGAAAACACTTTTCCCAGAAGAGTGGCATATTGGTTCAAAATATCATAATAACTTTGATGCATTTTGATTTCATTTGAAAGTAGTTTTTTAAGGTGAGTTCATATTACCGAAAAAAGGATGGATTTCATCTTTATTGAAAATATTTTGTTTCACAAGAATGCATTACGTGACTAAAAGATCAAAACGATAACGCATGTTTGATGATCTCAGACGAAATAATGAGTAATTATTGTTTTCATTCTGACATTTCAGATGAAATCAGGCACATAAAGTATCTATTAAAACTAACCGAGATTTTGTTGGCATGTTCCCCGTAAATCCGATTAAGTCTCCTCTGTTTGCAAATAACACCTCGACACCTCGTCTTTTTGTGATTATTCCAGATTTGATCCAAGCTCCACCTCTGCCCTCTTTGTCCCTATGGGGACGGTTGTTTTTCAACCACTTCCAGGTCTTTCTCCCCAAAGAGCGAACCGCCGGCTTGTCTTCCGACGAGGTTCCACAACTCGCCGACGAATATACGGCCTCAGTTTTGACTTCCCTTTGGATTCAAAACCAAAAATACCTAACACCCAAATCCTGGTTCAAAAGTGACACGTTACGTTTGATCTTGAAATTGAATCAAGGCAGTCTGATCCTCAGTGGGGCCTTGGAACTAGGACGGATCCTCTTCTCGCTACTTGTTCCCATGTCTTTGCAACAAGTGATCCATTACATTGACGTGGCCGACCTCGAAGACCAGGGGTTCCCGTTTCATGGCATTTTCTATGCCCTGATCCTTGTTGTCGTTAGCTTTCTTGGATCGCTTTGTGAGACTCATGCCTTCTTCCAACTCAACATGGCTGGCATGAATACTAAGACAGCTCTGGCCGCGGCAGTATTCCGGAAATCACTGCGACTCAAGAGTCCCAAGGGTAAGACATGTACTTTACAATATAGTAGACCTTGTCGGACGGATGACGACTAGAACGTAAGCAAATCGGTACCGAAAATAATTCTAATGTTGATCGTACGAACTTACGTATGAGCTATTCGATTATTCGATTAAATGATGTTTAAAACTTTGTTGTGCAATTACTCATACTACAAGGTATTAGGCCCAAAATACAATTTAAGTTGGTGTTTAGCTATTGATAAAAAATGAAGCAGAAATATTGCAATTAAGCGCCTCAAAGGATATGTGTTTTTTGTAGAACTGAAGGAAAACTTCAGACAATGGCAAAAAATATTGGTCTTTAGTAAATACCATTTTATGATTGTAAGGTCCTCTAATTGGGCGCATATAAAATAATTGTGCTTTCGGTATCGTCGTATTTTGGGAGTAAGTGATATTTCCTAAGTGAGGATCATAGTTTCTTAATGAAAGAACCAACTTGCACAAAACTTCGATATAATGTTTCCAAGTTACTTATCACTAGATGCTATTTTCAAATGAAACTCAACCGCCCACTAAGTTAAAAAGAATGTTCTGTTGAACATGGGACACTAAAATGGAGCTGAACTATGTGTGCTTTTGATGATTTAGCGTTTGATCTCCTAATTTTCAAGTTTCGATTATCATTCTCACGTTTGATAATTCCTCATCAACAATAGGTCACACTTTTTAGAGTTTTCTCAATTTCAAAAACATATTTCCTTCGTGTTTCAAACTCTATCTCGTGAGGAATACAATTCGACTCGCCATTAACAATCATTTTTTTTTTCAATTGCATCTCATGTGTTATTTGGAAAGACTGCAAACATCAACAGCTAGTACCTATAACACCCAGACTATTGATGTTTCTATATGCTATAACCTAGAGAAGAATAAACCTTTGACTTGATTACATTTCAGACAGTGACGTGGTTAATCTGATCTCCGTGGACACGGTGTTCCTTCAAAAGGCTCTCCGTTTCATTCACCTCCCTTGGGCATGTCCACTGCAGATGTTATTGTCAGTTCTTTACCTTTATTCTATCCTCGGAGCCAGTATCTTCCCAGGTAAGCAATTCAGGCCCGGCCATTCACTCCAAATCAACCAGTATTATTCATTAGTCAAGTCCTTAGCAATCAAGGATTACTTATACAGCGTGTACTTCTTCTAGATGTAACAAACCTTTGCTGGGGAACATCATGACCAACATGTATCATAATACGTATAGCAGTAGAGCACATCTCCTCAAAAGTTTGGAGAACCGTTACACGGGGGAAGAAAAACAGAAACTGTGCGCGGATTCGAGAAGGTGGAGAGGGGGAAATTCATGACTGGCAGGCAGGAACCACTCTCCAGCATCTTTGGCAGGCAATGGGTCTGTTCTTCGTCTCTTTCGTAACCAGCCCCTGCATGAAGTTGGTTTGTCGTTGTTGCTCTGAAATGGTTGTAGAGTTGTGGTATGGAGGAAGCCTGAGGCATCTTACAATTAGAATTGCTCTCGATGCACCACCGAGTGTAATTGCTAATTTGCGTGCGTTACCAGTGCCATGAGCAATTATTTATTCTCCCCTGCCTCTATGTACTAAGCAGGCCTTTAGTTTAGCTCGGCCTACAGGGCTGCCACAAATTACGCCGGCACTTAGAAATACAAATAGTTCTAAAACCATATGAGATACATTCATCAAACTTTTTTATGATGATTGAACTGTCATCAACCTTTCTTATTGGTAAAATGATTCATTTGGCCTCCTTTTGCACGGACAATTTGACTGATACGTTTTTAAACTCCATTCATTGTGGCAAGCACAGCTTTAATGGTGATATTTCACAGGCAGCCTTTAATCCTCTTTCGAGTGTCTCCACATTTCTATATGATCTTTAGGAGCGCTTTTCCTCCAAAAATTCGAGGCCAATCCAACTTGCCAATTTGAGCCACGATGGATTTACAAGTACTGAAACTTATCGCCGGCGAACTTTGTAGCAACCCTGTAATAGACAAGGTGCAGACCATCCCAATTTGCCGGGTTGTATTTGTCTAATTCCAATTCATGTAGCTCATTTTCTGTCTGAACAATAGGTATACTGTCCATCGTACATATGTATGTATTCATCCAAGATGCTTTTTCTTAAATCTATGCAGGGTTGACGGGTTTGTGCCTGATTCTGTTGGTCAGTCTGTTCCTCTCGCTCCGGATGAAGGAATGCCAATGCAACCAACTCAAGCGGAAGGACGAGAGGCTCAAGAAAGTGGTCGAGGTCCTGAACCACTTAAAAGTCATTAAGTTTCAAGTCTGGGAAAGGACCTTTGAACGATCAGTTCAGGGCTTGAGGGAGCATGAACTGGAAGCGTTGCGAGAGTTTCTTTTGATCCAGGCATTTCAAAGCTTCATGTGGAATTGTGCCATCTTCCTTGTAGCCTTTCTGTCGTTCGCCAGTTATGCCCTGATGAATTCTGACTCCTCGGAGAACAAACTCACAGCGACCACGGCCTTTGTTTCTCTGGCCATTTTCAACAACATGCGAAATCAGTTCCGCTTATTCCCCAGCGGCATTGCATCCTGGTCTCAAGGCTTCGTGTCCTTGGACAGAATGGACGAGTTCCTTGCGTCCACTGAACTTCCAGCGTTGGATCAACAACCAGATCGGATCAAGGACGACCGGAATGGCAACATCAAGATTCAACCGGGGGAAGTAGCCATCCTGGCTCGCAAGTGCTCCTTTGCCCGGTCAGACGTCAAAGATGCCAATCTGTGTTTGGAGAACATCAATCTATCCATTCTGAAAGGGGAGCTCATTGGGGTAATCGGGCCGATGGGTTGTGGGAAGAGTACACTCATGGAGTCTCTCTCCGGGGAGCTCTACAAAGTCCATGGACAATTAGAGATGAGTGAGCGAACCCTTCTGGTGGCTAATTCACCTTGGTTGCGAAGCGGAACCATTAGGGACAACATCCTGTTGGGCTCAAATTACGTCAAGCACAATTACGACAAGATTGTCGAGGCTTGTGGCCTCACACGAGATTTTCAAGGAGCTCCAGATGGTGACCTCACCTGGGTTCATGGGAATGGCGATAATCTAAGTGGTGGACAACGCCAGAGAATCAACTTGGCGCGAGCAGTACATCAAAAATGTCCAATCTACTTTCTGGACGATCCCCTCTCGGCGGTGGATCCGAAATTGAGGAAAGCTATCTTCAAGGATGTCATTAGCAATGAGGGACTGCTACGACGGAAAACCAGGGTCATGATCGTCAATGACTACGCCATGGTGGCGAAGATGGACAAGCTCATACTGATGCAAAATGGCACCATTGTCGACTTTGGTCGACTAGACATTTTGGAACAACGACACAATCTGGATATGGAGGTCTGGCAATCTCTTAAGGCTATGGACCCCCTCGAGGCTGAAGAAGACAAGGACGTGATTAAACCTAAGCCAAAGCTGATGAAAAGACAAGACACTATCAGCATCTTGAGATCGGTTCAAACCAGTGGCTTTGACAATTTGGACGACATGTGCTACGAGAGTGTCTCCAAGGACAATTATATGTTTTACTTGAAGAATTTGGGATATGTTGGGTCTCTTGTAGGCATTACTTTTTACGTGGCTTGTCAGGTTTTCGAGGTCAGCACCAAACTATGGTTGGCACGATGGACATCGGAGGAGCAATCAAACCTTCGGGCTGCAACGTCTGAAACTAGAGAGGACAATTTCATTCTCGTATACGGATCATTGGGTCTGCTCCAAGCCTTCAGCTATCTTGGTGCAGTGCTCCAGATCAATAACGCAACAATCGGGGCTTCATCAATGATCCACAATTCCGTATTTCACAAAGTCGTGTACAGTACTATCGACTTCATTTGGTCTACACAGGTTGGTGCTGTGGCTAATCGGTTCTCTCGTGACTTGAACGAGCTTGATGTGATCTTGCCCAGTACTCTCAAAAGTTTTATATTTCAATGCATGCGGATATGTGGAACTGTCTTCATAGTTCTTTTCACTTTCCCCAGCAATGTATTTTCTACGGTCCCGCTTATTGTTGGTATCTTATGCATCTTCAAATTTTACATACATATATCAAGGGTGTTTCGGCGTTTGTCATCCGCCACCATGGCCAGTCTCAATGGGTTTATCACAGAGAACGTCAGTGGCGTGGCATCAATCCGGACCTTTCGCAATCAGCGCCAAGTACTGGATCTGAGTTTGAATGAGATCAACGCTCATCAGAAGAATTGCTACATGGAAATGGTCTCGGATTGTTGGCTTTTCGTCCGCCTTCAAGTTATCACTACCGTCTTCATTGCGTCTCTTTCCATGTTCATTATCTGGAACCGCCATGATATTACTTCCCACATGGCCGGTTTGTGCCTCACCTCGGCTATCATGATCATGTCCGACGTTTTCCTATTTACAAGGTACGCGGCTGCCTTGGAAAAATCCATGGTGAGCGTGGAACGGCTCCAAGAGTATCAGGATATTGAACAGGAGTATGATGGGCTCTACTCAGACAAAAGTTTCTCGATAGCTCCGAAAACTGTCAAGGCAGGCGGACATCTGACTTTTCATCGTCTCTCGGGGCGATATCCCGGTGAAGGTCAAGTGTGTATTAAAGATGTTTCCGTGGATATCCGACCGGGTCAGAAAGTCGGAATAGTGGGTCGAACTGGAGCAGGAAAATCAAGCATTGCCCTTCTTTTATATCGGCTTATTGAAAAGCTCGATGGATCAATTCTTATTGATCATTGTGACATAGCTAAGATGGATTTAGCTCATCATCGGTCTCGAATCACTATCATACCCCAGGTAAATGATGCTCGCCTGTTTAATAATTCCTAATTCCTTTGTACTCCAAATATAGAGGCAATCAATGACTAATCTTACCTTGGGCAATTTCAGGATTATGCTCTCTTCAACGGAACTTTACGCTTTAACCTTGATCCGGAAAATAGATACTCTGACTTTCATTTGTGGAATACAATCAGATCCACAGAGATGTTGGACTTTATTCAAAGTTTTCCCAACACTCTCGACTTCATCATCGATTCCGACGGAGTGGGATTAAGTGTGGGCGAGCGCCAATTGATTTGCACCCTTCGAGGGCTCCTCAGTAAGAAAAAAGGACTCTCTTATTCATTGACAGATACTTATGTGATATCATATGTAAAATAATTTCTTCCCAAAGCTGAAAACAAGGTGGTGATCTTGGATGAAGCCACTTCAGCGTTGTCAAATTCAATGGAGAATCGTATTCTCAAATCTGTGAATGGTCACTTTGCTGATTCTACTATCCTCACCATCACTCATCGAGTTCATAAGGTCTTGAAGTGCGACAAGATTCTGGTCATGGATTCTGGCCGGGTGGCCGAATTCGACTCTCCCTCTCGGCTTCTCAATAACCGACAATCAATGTTGTATAGGATGCTCAATAATCCATCCCGGGATAGCTTAAATTCAACTTAAACTTCTCATTCAATAAAGTACTCATTCTCTATTCTTTGGTACTGGAACTTCTTTTCACTGTGGATAGCAGCTCTTGGTGCATCGATGGGACGTTACTGCAATGAATTATTTCATTAGGTGGAAGGGTCTCTTGATTCCAATCGACTTCAAGCAGACACTTTGGGCATTTCGTTTTAGTGGTAGGTTTGTTCTGGATTTCTTTGAAATTTCCGGCTCCTGTGTAGCTACTCAAGGGAAAGTAGATGAACCCTGCGTTGGCAACCGTTTCAGCACTAACATTGGCATTCCAGTTGGCAGGAAAGCTCTGAAGTCTAGCTTTTGAACTCCGATAATGGTCCTGAATGTAAGGACAGTCTATGCTTTGAGCGTAATGAATGATCCACGTCCAATATGCAAAATCGGTATTTGCGTCAAACGGATGATAGTTTGGTCCGGCCATCTCCAATTCACCCTCTTTTGGAGCAATTGATTTGACATTGCTCTTCAGCGGTTCAATGAATGGCATGTGATATACGTAGGCCGGACAGTTGCAACACTTCATCCAGGCCTGTCCATTTCGCCACATTTGGCAGAAAAATCCGGCTTGAGCCAAGTGGTCACACTGTTTCTTGAGACGTTCCTCTTTAGAGAGACGCCAAACGTTGGGAAAAGTTTCAAGTCGGACTGCTTCAACACTCAAGGATTGTTGAAGAAATTGACATCTGAAAGACCGTTTGTGTTGCGCATGTAAGCCCCAGGGAGTATTCAATCTGGCCCAGGCGTTGGTCCAGTCCACCAGAGTGTAACAGTCATAGCAAACCGCTGTCATACCCATCGTAGCAACGAATCCTGCTTGTGCCAAAGCATAAGGCCGAACTCCATGGGGCAATTGGTCGACCCAATGCATTTTAAATGTTTGTAGCCTGATTTTTGGATCTTTAAAATCCACTCCATTGCTTTCTAGTACCCTGCAAGTGGGTTTCACGTAATTGGCTCGGTTAAATGCTCCGCGGATCTCATCCGGGCTATTGTTTTGAATTGTGTCCGTATCTTTGAAGTAAGTGATTTTGTACTGAAGTAAACGGGCCCCATGAAGAACATCCGGAGCAATTTCATCATCATGTCCCCTGATTTTGATCCCACAATCGTAACAGCAAAGATATGAGCCAGACGGATCTTGGCCATAGAACAGTCCCAACGCTGCCAAATTTTTGGGTGAGTGATCTTGCCTGATTCTCCAATTGTTGGGATAACTTCGGATTCGTTTTCTCTTGTCTTCAAAATTTGGATACTTGCATTCAACACGAAATAATTCCAAAAGTCCCCACTTCCAGTGAAGCCATGATGAAAGCACTGAAAGTAGTCCAACAATTACGCTTCCTGGAAACAGATGTGCAAAGAGATCCTCTTGTGTTATCCACTCTGCCAAAAGAAAGATGTCATGTGTTCGTATGGAGTAGATTATGGCAAGTGATGCAAAATGAAAAGCCGAGTTGATAGCGACATAACAGCCAAGAAAGCTCTTGGTGAGCTTTTCCGTAAAATGATTCTTTCTTATGATAATCATGTGCACAGGCGCAATCACAGACATGGTCCCATGAAGTAATCGGCATGATTTTGTGAACAAGGAGCGGATTCCAACATTCAGAAGTATCAAGATTGCCATTCCAATGCTCATGATAATCCAGTTGAATTTCATATGAATGGCGTAAAAACACAAGATTGAGATCGCTAAAGTTCTGAACAGGACAGTGGTGGTAAACCAAAAAATTGACGTGACTAAATAGATGAAATAAGATGAAGGGTTGCCGATGGCTTTTAAAAACCGATCAACCTCTTGTAAATCGATGGATGTCTTCACAATCGCCAAGAAAGAAAAGACCATGGACATCACCGACCACCAATCTGAAAAGGTTAAGATGATCAATATTAATTGCCTTTGAAATTTGCGATGGCGTCTTAAACTGTACAGTAGTAGGGCTTAGATCAAAATCAGGAAAATGGATATAATCAACTGTCGGATCCGAAAAGTCGGATCCGATGCACAGCTCTACACTCGACCCAAATCACAAATTTCTGAGGCAATTAACACTATGAATGAAGCAGAATTAAGATTGAATCATTCAAAGCAAGAAATACCCTCTTTTTCCTCACAATTGCAAGAGCAAATCATAAATTGTCATGGATGATTTCCGATGTTCCCTAAAGCCCATTTGTAGTGCTTGGATAACAAGATACTTTTTCAGTAACGCTATTGGTAACGTGTTCCATTTCTTCAGAAGTAATGGTATCGGTAACGGAAAGGTCTTTAAGCCCTCCCGTTACCGTTACTTTCCTCTTTCTTTTAAACGCGCAAGAAATGTCAAGTAAGGAGGAAAGTTGGCTTAGAAAGTGTAAAATTATTAACTTGAATGGGCAAGCTTCAGAACGTCTTTTTATAGTAGCGGTGTGAAAGTTGAAAAAGTGGGGACAATATCTCGTGAAGGAACAAAAAGGAGTGCGGAAAAAATATGAAGAAATAAATGCAAAACAAGTTGTCACACGGCCTGCCATCATGGAATACTTGCCTTACGTTAAATTTTTTCGAACCATCAAAAGCAAGATGAAAAAAAAACATTTTTAATACGTTTAGTAAAAGAAAAAAAGATTTTTAAAAAATTTGTCAATATAATAGTAAAATTGAAAACAAAATTAAACCCAAAAGAACCTTAAAACCTCGAAACTTCGTATTCTTGTACTAGCGCTGCGCATCGGATCCGAATCCGATCGGATTTGGTACAAGCCCTGCCCATTTGGATCCTTAGCATTTCTAGTAGCGTCGAAGTCCATGATTTGTTTTAACTAACTAATTGTGCCCAGCTCCGTTTGGTACGAAACGTAGATTTGTAGAAAAAGTTGTGGCGCAGACTCCAAAAAGGTCTCCACTGATTTGATGGATATGGCTCGATGCTCCTCTATGTTGAGCTTTTCAATCTCGTTGTCGTGAGAATTCTCCTTGATCGCAAGTTGCATTTCCACCACCCTCAGAAACCTGCGAGCAAGCAAGCATGTATGAATTTATTTTAGCTTTCACAATCACGACCAAGCCTAGAATCTATCTCATGTATAAAAACAAGAGGACTGGTTGGGTTTGGAAATTCAAGGATGACGTCATCACTGGACAGCGACGGTGGTCGGGAACATTTGGCAATTTCATCTCAATGAATCAAATGAGTTTCCCCTCGCACGAGTTGGGTTTTTGTACGCGTAGAAAGCATTGACCAGAGCTTAATCGAACGTCTGTGTCAAGAGGAATGAGCATTTTAAGTTCAGACCAATGAGGGCACAAATTGAACGATCTAGCACCATGTTGATAAGATCCACAACGTGGTGGTAAATTAGTCATTTGGTGCCCACGTCATGCTGAATTTTCAGAGCTTATTGTTGTTGACACAGAAGTGTGATTGAGCTCAAAATTGGCGAAAGCTCTCTTAGTCAACATTGCCCAACTTTTGTAAAGGAAAAAAGGTATCCCGCTCTTCTCCATCGAAATTCAGTTATTGTCCAGAGGTGACGTCGTCTTGGGGTAGTCCAATATGGTGTTAAGCAAGAGATGTAAATTGGGTTGCTTATAACCTGACGTCAGAGTGCTGTACCTAGATATTTTTGAGCCAGCCTGGTGCAGGCAGATAGACCGCCTATTCCACATTTATTTTGCGTGCAAGTGGCAAGTGGTTTAGCCAAAGAAGCACACTTAGATATCTTAGGGGTTAAAATGTTTTTTAAGATATAATGAAAAAACTGAAAGCCCCAGCTCTTGAACACGATAAAACGGTAGATGGAACAAAATTCTAGTTTGCTGCCATGCTCATATTATGAGTACGATAAGTATCTTACTGAATTATGGGCAGAAACGGAAACCAGATACCCATGCTGAGAATATACAATGGGGCGCAAATCAGTCTGATGATTCGTGATTTCGGTAATTTGAGGTAGGCTTTGGGGAAAACATCCAACCCGAAATGGAGTTGCCGAAATCTACCATAATTTCTCATTAGCTTGAACGTCTTTGTCTCATTCTGGTAAACAATTGGTTGCCTGGTCAGCTCATAGATCCCTCGGAGCATTCCAGGGATGAATATCAAGCCTTGTGAGAAATGAGAGTAGGTTATTAACTCATGAGCTGCATTGAGAGTTGGGAAATGGAACCTTCAAGCACGTACCCAAACTAAGGTATCCCCACCACAGATCTCTCTTCAAGAAGTAAGAAAATCCAACGAAGATATCACTAATAATGTCAGCTACATACAGTCCTAATCCCAAGACCAGAGTGGTCGAGATCTTGAAGTACTTGCTCGAGCTCACGCTACGAAATACCACCTCAAAACAACCATGATGCTCCACATTTCGGGACAAATCCTGACGATTCAGCCGATGAACACTGTGCATCACTTTGACATTTGACATTTTCAACATAAACTTGATCGAGGATGTTGGTGTTGATAAGCCTCGAGTGCGAAACGTGTATTTACGCATATGCCAGGGAAATATTACAGGCTTGCCCGGGCATATTTTTTGGGCATGTTTTCGGAGAAGAAGACGGTTCAAACGACACATTTGTGTTATCAACTCCGTAAAGTTCCAGTGGTCTATGTATCAGCAAATGTGATGCATTGTATTTACCTCATACCTGAACTGAAATCAGTACTCATCCCTTCCAGATTTTTTTTTTCTATATTTTTAAACTTTTACGTCTACTAATCGACAAACTGATCGCCATTTCGTTTTTAAACTGGTTTTTATCTTATCAAGTTCTTTTCAAGTGGAAAGGTAATGTCAATGCTTGATGATATTATAGTAGTATGGAGAACAAAATCCTTTTTGACATTGCTTCACTCATAAATAACACAACCCGGAAAAGAACATTTTTCGACAGCTTAATTATTATGAGTTTTCAATTGGCAACAGAAATAATGGTAGCCAAGCATTTTTTACATACTTTTCATTTGATCGAAGTTTTCAATTGTCGAGCAAAACGATTCAACCGTTTGCTCATTCTATAGACTTGATCCTAGTTTGCAAAAGATTTCGTTCAATTGGACGTATTGCCTGAGCTACTTGCTCAAATCAGGGTTTTTGTACGCATGTACCTCAAGGAAAACTTTTCCCGCCCGCATCCAAATGTTAGAGTAAAAGTTGGAGGGATTCCAACTCACCGTGGAACAACACTGCCTCAAATTTAAAATGGGTGGACAATGTGTCGTCTGTAGCCATGATGCCGCAAAATCTTGTAGCAATTGTAAGCAAGTGTATTATTGCAATCGGGATCATCAAGCCCAGCACTGGAACCTCCATCGAATTGATTGCCATCCTTTTCGAGTGAACTCTGACAAGGATAGAGGAAGGTAAACAGGGTATGCATTTTCGAGATTCGTTGGCCTTTCTAACCATCTTTTTCCACGGGCCAGGTTTTTGGTGGCGACCAGAAAGATTCCAAGTGGATCCGTATTATTCCAAGACGAACCACTAGCTATTGGACCGTTCAAAAACCACAACGTGACCTTGGTTTGCATTTCCTGTTACCTCCCTTTAAACAATTTGAACAACAGGTTGGGAGACTTTGAAATTGATTTGACGGAATGACGTTGCTTCAAACATAAATTGCAGATGCGCCAAGTGCAATGTTCCATTGTGCTCCAAATCCTGTCAAAGGCAAGGAGATCACCCGATTGAATGCGGTGTTTTGGAGCAAGTTCAAGAACTGAAAGACCCTGCCAAACAATTCGAAGATTGGAACCTCATACTTCCAATAAGAGTGTTACTGTTAAAGCATACCGACTCCAATAAGTATAAAAACATGACCAGCCTTATCTCGAATCGCCCTCAAAAGGTTAGATACGGAACATACAGTCAGGATTCCACTCAACCTATATAAACCCGTGTTTTCGGTGCATATTCTGAAACTATGACGTAATTTATATTGATGTCAACGACGCATTCTTGCAAGAAGCCTTTTCAGTAATGTTTCTTGAAACTGACAATAGGAAAAGAACACCCACCTCAAAGCGGTATTGTTTCCAACGTGATTCAATATTGCAACATAATAAGTAAGCCAAAATGATTTGGCCAAGTACATGCTTATCAAAATTGAGTCTTAATTGTCAAGATAAGTGTAATGAATTATTATAAGGGAAAGAAACCACAAAAACCCCATATGACACATTACTGTCGGAAATAGGAATTTGGGCCAAAATTGTGATAGAGCTATCGAAAGTGTCTAGGCAAAGGCAATGGGACAGCTAATATTGCACAATATAAAGCATTAAACTGTACGTATTGGTGTGTCTTCTTCCAGGAGACTTCTTCGGATTGGTCAGAGTTAAAAAAATCGAGCGAGCTCCTCCGCAACAAATACAAATTAGGCAAGTGTTTCAAAATACTTAGAAAGGCTATTTACTGTGCCAACCAAATACTGTGAAATTTATTCTAGAAATTGATGAAAATGAAATCTTGGACGTTTTGTGCATCCTCGATTCCAATTCGTACCAAGTGCTCTCGAAATTGACTTTCGAGACCATGAGCGGACTCTATCCTAAGGCGGCCTTATTGAATCACGCGTGCAAATCCAACACAAGGCCGGTGGTCACCTCCCAATTCAAGATGAAGGTCGTGACCACCGAGACCATCGAGAAAGGAATGGAAATAAGCGCATCCTATGTTCCACCATTGCACACAACCCTTCAAAGGCGAGCGATCCTTCAGCGCGGAAAATTCTTCGCTTGCACTTGCACAAGGTAAGGAAAATCTATAGAGAAATGGCCTTCATTTGGAACTTGGGACTGACTCTTGACAAATTTGGCAAAGGTGTTCCGACCCCACGGAGTTTGGTTCCTACTCTTCGGCCATCAAGTGCCACTCAAAGGGATGTCAAGGTTATTTGGTCTCGTCAAATCCCTTGGGAATCACGTCTGAGTGGATCTGTTCGGATTGCCAGGCAAGACTGGATCCGAACACAGCCATCCAATTAGATGAAAAATTGATCGAGGAGGTGCGGAAACTAGAGCTCCAATCCAGCGGTGGATTGGCATCGTATCAAAAGTTCTACGATGCTTATCGGCCTTACCTTCATCCGAATCATTCATTTCTTTGCCTAATGGAGCAAAAGATGTGCGAAAGTAAGGGCATTTTCTTTTCTTTTGAAAAATAGCGATGAGTTGAAACATTGTTTTTGTAGGAATTGGTCGGGTTCAAGAAATGAATGCCACAAATATGAAAGTAGACGATTGGAAACGGAAAATAACGATGGCCAAACACTTATTGCATACTTACAATTTAATCGAAGCACCCCTTTCTCAGTTAACAGGTAAGCATCCTTGACACGGTTCTAATAATTGTCATGTTCTCGTTGGGAGCGTATTGAGATGACTGTTTATTTCTGACTAGACTGGGTTCTTATATAGTGACTAGATTGATAGGTGCGAGCACGAGCATTTACAATCACACCAATAATCGAAATTGTACTAAAATTGGAAATATCAATGATACTTGTGGCGACCCTGCAACTTGCTCGCCTCTTTCCCGCTTCTTCCTACTCTTCTTCCCTACTCATTTCCGTTTCCTATAAATACAGTCGTTTCCCTGCTCAATGAACTAGTCAACTACCATCCTCCGACTCGTCATGTTGGCGGACCAACGTGTTCCGCCACATACTCAAATCGGTCAAATTGTGCATCAATTTAATTTCACGAGATGTGGCTCAAAAATTAGCTTTAATCCAAAGCACGAGTGCATACACCGTGTACTGCTGTTTACTTATTGCCCGTTCTTTCTTCGTATAAAGCTTGTTAAATTGAGGCTGGAAGAAAGTGAATATGAAGAAGACACCTTTTGCGAGTTTGCCATTTCATGCTTTCATGTGTGTGGAGAAGAGTTAGGGCTTGCCCGAGCTTCTCTTCAAACAAGAGGGCATGAAAAGGTGTAAGAGTTTAAGGTCTTGACAATATCATCACCTTTTCGAAATTCGAACTTGAATCAAATTCGATCAAGAAGGGTGACGGCCATGAATACCCAAAAAGATTGGCTCAATCATGATTGTTAATAAGAACTGAACCAAATGAATTTGAATGATTTTTCTAATCATATAAAAGAAAAAGTATTACAATTACATGAAAAAGTTAGCTTAGAGTACTTTTTTAAATGAACATCTATGTTTTTGGCGAATGTTAAGCAATCTTTGCTGATCTACAAAGAACTTCCTTCAAAATTTCGAGGTGGTTCAACCATTGCTTGGATACAAACACTTTGAAAAGTTGCTATCGTTCACAGCAGCCAGAGGTTTAGACCAGCAAATAAAAAGGAATAAATGTTGCATCTGGCATTACGTTTCGTGCCAATTTTTCAGCACTCGTGCTTGTATTCTACCAAGGTTTAAAAGG
>NC_081443.1:2312556-2344514 GCF_007210705.1 Tigriopus californicus
GTCACGGAAACTTTTAGACGCTCGCCAACCAGACCCACATGCGGAGAACCAACCTCAATCTGAGTCAAGATTGTTTGTCTCAACATATTGGACGAGTTTATGGTCGGCTTCGTTAGACATACGAATACTGTTGAGGCATGAGTTTATGGTTTGGAGAGAGCGTAATTTCTCGATTTCCTGATCCCGAATAAAGCAAACCACAATGTTCAAATATGCCAGTTAGCACTGGGTGATCTGATATTTGGTCGAATTCATGCATCTGATCGGGTTAAGGGTGGTCAAGTTGAAAACAAGTCTTGTCGTTGAACTCTGATATTGCTCTGCAGAGGATGGCTGGTTTTGTTTTATGTGAACTGACAATATGCCCTCCACTCGTTTTCACGTGTGATTAAAGGCGTTCTTGAGCATCTCAATCCTGGGCTTTTGTACGTTACGGCGTGTACAAGGCTGGGCATAATAAAGGCTCACAGATGTCAACGAAATACTTGATCCCTTAAACAGGACATATGTATCCGAAAACTGACTTCACCTTCCATAGCCACCACAGTGGTGCAAATAATAGAAATAATAAAGCAACCGGGACATATATTTCATGCCTAACCCTGTGGAGCTCACTCCTTGACTGTGCATGTGGGCAAGTATAGTTACGTTGTTACGTAACCCAATCCTTTGTCTATTTTCATTTTAGGATTGATCTGTCTTGAACTTGGCGAGGCCTTGATGGCGGTCCACATGTTGAACGAAGCCAAACAATTCCTGGAAAAGGCGATAGAGGTATTCAAACATGAGGATCCGACGAGTCCAGATGGACAACTTCAACAAAAGGCCAACACTCTGATGGAGGTTGTTTCGCGCTCCCATCCGAATTAATTCATCCCATCCAATGAAATCAGCCAGTATTGTTCAATTTGATTGATTTAGACTTGGTTTTCAGCAGTACGTAGAATCAGTAAACCCTAGAAGTTTGAACATGTCCTATGATTTGTCTAGCTTGGCATTGACTTCAATGGGTTTGTCCTTCCCCAAAGGCATCACTCCTATCACATGCATAGGCACACATTATGATTGCACTTGACAACTCTCTAGTTTGATCTAGCTCAGCTCCGAGAAGAACTCGTGGAGCACATAGGGGTTAGAACTAGCGTTTTGCGCTTTGTACTGCCATTCTCAACCTTGACCAACTCCGGGCGCTCTTCTGCTTTCTCTTCACCCATCTCCGTCTGTCAGGGATTCGAGCGGCCCACCTCAGTTGGGCGGTTTTTTCCCTTTCTATGTGGTCACAAAAAGATGAGGAACCCGGTTGTAGCGCCGATTCTCTCTTTCTCGTCGTACTTGTGCTCCTCTTTCCAGGTTCATGAAATTGTACGACACTCTTGAGTCGTGCGTGAGCTCTTTCTCTCTGCCGTCTAAGTATTTGTTCGTTCGTTCGTTTCCCTTAGCCCCCCCAACGACTTCAAAGGACTCTTGTTGAGCCCGCTCCATCCATCCTTCCATTGAGTTGAAGTTTGGCCTCCCTCCCGTTCATCCTTTCGTGTGCACCGCGAAGAGAAGCAAAGTCTCAAGTTCGTTTTGGCCTTAGTGCGGCTCGATTGACTCTCTCTAGTTGTTAAAACGCAGAATCGTGCAGTACAAGTCTGGACAAACACGCGGTGCAACAAGACGACCTCTTCCTTATTGTGGGGAAAATCGACAGGATTATTCTAAGAGAAGCGGTGCTTAGGATTGCTATTGCGAGGCGTTGCTAAGGCTGGCTTGAACACATTCTGCTTAATCTGAGGTGATCCCCAAGGGGATTGTCATATCTGCATGAGATCGGATTGATGGATTGTTACTTGAAGTGGTGGCAGGCATCTTGACGCGACTTGTTAAAAGAGGTTGGCTCAAACTTTTACTTTTGAAAAGGTGATGACCAAAGATGACTTTGGCTTTGGCTTTGTGAGTGTTTTTAGCCGTCTCTTCTGATAGGCGTGTTCTGATAATTGATGGAGACATTCTGTTTGGCTAATCTTACAGAGGCCGACCTTGGGTCCTCAGCGTCCTCGATCCATAGTACCGAAGTGAATAGTCCCGAAAGCGAGCAATCCTCGTCTAGTTTGTCGCCCAAACGTCATGGTGACCCGACCAATCCGAGTATTGGTAGGATTGCCCCCCAAGTGGACGTAACCACGGTCTGTCTCATCTGCGGCGACCAGGCCATTCGACATGTTCACTATGGTGGCCGATGTTGCTTTTCGTGCAAAGCATTCTTTCGAAGAGCAGTGAATTGGCACAATTCGAAAGTCAAACTCTTTCAGTGTCGAAACGTGCAAAACTGTCGTATCGACATAAAATCGAGGAAATGCTGCCAATACTGTCGATTCCAGGTATGGCCCCTCAATAATATTGAGACTTTTCAGTCTCGCATAATCCAACCAAGGGATTAGCCAAACCAAAGTCCTTGTTTCATAAAGTGCAATTAAATTCTACATCAGAAGATTATAAAAGATAAGTTCATACTTAGACGCAAAATGAGCACTCGGGATTGATTTGCTCAAGTGAGTCAAGGAAACAATTAAAGCATGACGCGGCAACTAAGATGTTGGTGTAGGAGTACTCCATGTCCTCCATCTTTTCTCAATAGCAATTGTGAAGTATGTCTATCCATCATCAAGAAACTGACGCCTTGAGATTGCTCCATGTTCTTGTATCACAGTACATCGCTCGCAAGAGCAAAACTCATCTGAATTCATGCTGAACAATGGTCGACGGAACTGGTTTTCAGCCGATTGTAGTACAGAAGTACAGGCTTGAGCCCAAAGTACAAATGACTGGCTGCGTGTACTATTCATACTTCACCTGAATTTAAGGCAAAGCACCTTGGACTCTGGAGTATAGTACATTGGGGCTAACATGTTTCAGCGAGATGCGCCTGATTAGCCGTGGATCGGATGATGGGAAAACCCACACAAACTTGTCATAACTAAAACCAATCCGGATATGCCATAGCTTTCCAGTTCTTTTCTGTGAGTACTTGCACTCGCTTGTAGGCTTCTCATAGTCATATGCAAATATTGCATAATAGAGGCTTCCATTAATCTTGCAAGGTACAAAGAGGGAAATTATTATTCAAGAGGGATTTCTTAACAATGAGATTATGATTATAAAGGAGAGAGACCTTTTCCCAATTATTCATCCCGAATGCGGATGTTAGCTTTGGAAGGTACACAGATATGACGAGTAATTGGACCATGTAGGTTGAATTAAGTCGTCTATGGCTGATGTTTTCCCTTTGGAGTGGTTTTGAATAGTTTTTACAAATAAGAAATGTTATATTGGGTATGAGATCCTCTAAACTGATGGGAGTTCAAGATTGTATTTTGAGGTCAAGAGTCGCTGCTCCCCCTCTTCAGTTTGTTAGAGAAAGGAGGAAAATGGAACTAAAGCCAGATGGTAAATTTCCTTCTAGGCCCTGGAAAAATGTATGAGATAGTGAGGCCTTTCTAGACCTCTGATGGTGAGCATTGTTTACGGATTTCTCTAACGTTACCAACGATGGTGAGGCACAAACTTTTGTATTTTCGCCTTGTTTTTAAGAAATGAGACCAAAAACACTAAAATGTAATTGGGTTTTAATTAATCATGCTGTTGAGCTATCTAAAGGGCAAAACAAATCTGAAAAAAAACAAAGCAGTGGCAACGTATGTTCAGGCACAAATATGCTATCCAAAGTTTTGTTTTATTGTTTTCGGAAAGCATTGGAGTAGAATAAAGATGATAAGGCATTTGTCTCCCAGCCAAATTTGAATTAAACTTCGAAAAAACCGATTTTTTTTTTTAATAGATCAAAATTGATGAGACAGTTGGAAACGAAAAATTGACGTATTGTATTTAGTATTGAAAAGTTGGGAGAAACTTAACATTCAATAGGGTACTCCCACGTAGTTTCGTGAGGGCATATTTTGAGATGCGATTGTACCTAGTTGCACCTACTGAGAGTATCAGATAGTATCGTGAACGCACATTTTGAAATGCGACTGGGTAAAATTTAGTACTGTCGCATTTCAAGATTTCGTTCACGAAACCACTTTGGGGTACCCCGTTGCTACAACTTATTTTTGTATTTTTCCTGTAGATATCGGTGGATATTACTCTGTGAAAGGAGAATATTGGCGTTGTATAACGCCAAAAAGTACCCATATATTCTCCATACCTTGATATTCTCTCCTTGTACCTGGTTATTCTTTCTCACATCATCTGGTTATTTTTGGCCTTATCAACCCATTCTCCTCTCACAAAGCTGGTGTCCAAAGTGTCTATGGGAAAGAAGCTGTAGAACGTGTTGCAAATGTTCGCTTCATCCTACTAAAGTGACCTAAGCTTGCGGATTCGAATTGGAATCTGATTGAGCCATTTTTCGGATTTGGTCCGCATTAAGCGAAAAATTTCGTATTGAATTTGTAATACGAACCATCAATTCGAATTGGATTGAGAGACCTAGTCGGATTTAATGAGCAGCTTTAGTTTGAACCTGATCGAACTGTCAAATGATTTACGATTCAAGTGTACGATTATGATGGTTTACTAAAACCAATAGCTCAGCACTCAGGCGTCAAATGAAGCTTTTTGTCCATAAACGAAAATAGCAAAAACCGTTTTCATGTGGACGTCGACAATTTCAGAAGCTATCACCTTCTACCGTTCAAAGGGCTAGTCTTTTTAAAAATGGCTTGATGAAAACGCCAAGGTACTTTTTTTTGCTTTGCGGACTTCCTCACCACCAAACTGGGAATGGAAGTCCCAGTGGATCAAGATGAAAAAAAATGATTTATTTTACTTACCTTTATTTTCATGTAATATCTGATCCACCAACGAATTAGAGTTGGCTATCTGGCAGATCAGCCAGCCCTTGAATGTAGGGTTGATCAGGAATTTTGATCAAAAAATTGTTCATATCTGACTTAAAGTATGCCATTGGATCCAACACCTACATACTCCCTACGAATTGTCATTAATTATTTTTCAATGTGGCCAATGGATTGTCAATCTTGCATGCTTTCGCTTGTTCAAAAATCATGCCTGCACCATTAATGAAAAAATAACAATTACACTGTACCTTGGATTTTTGTATTGTACTTAATAGGTCATGCGAACCCTGAGGGGAAATTAGTCTGGAGAAAAAAGGGGCAAAAGAGTTTTTGAGTTTGCTTGCCTGCCTTCAAGGAGTTCAGAGTAGCCAAGATGGCGTGGGTTCAAATTTCGTTGTCGGAAGTTGAATTTCGGACAGGATATGTGGTGTAGCGTATAGACCAAACCCTTGCTAGGCGATAGATCCCTGGTTCGATTTTCCTCTCCAAATATTCTCTTGGAAACTTTTATATGCTAAGTATACACTAACCGATAGAGATACCAGACATCACACTGCTCATTGTCAATTGTATCCGAGCGATGAAATAACATCGCCACTCCTAATACAAAAAAAAAAAATATCTTTCCCATTGACAATCCCGTCAAAGCTTGATTACCAAGACGTCCCTAAAGAGCATTGTCTTGGTAACAATATATCTGTGATATAAGGCATGTGCGGGACCGTGTTTGAAAATGTAATGCATAGATTTACATGCCGGTTCATTTATCCCCCGTTGGTGCAAGTCTGGATAATTGTTTTAATGATACCATTTTTTTTTCATCTCACTTAAAAGATACAACATGTAAATGGATTTTACACAAAACTAGCTTACTTATTAGCTGACAAAAGGAGACCGACCCTCTTGTTGAAAGTACCCGTGGACGTATATCACGGGCATTAAATTATCTGCTTTCCACCGGAGTAGAAACAAACCCACGCAAGCAAACCTGCTGAAGTCAGGATGTAATATAAACTCCAGGATGCAAGGAAAGGAACTGAATCCACCAACAGAGGTTTTAGTCGAAATCCAGGAGGTTCAAAATGTTGTAGAACTGAACTAATAGGTATTGACATGACAGTGTATACAGTAATATACAGCATATGTATCCCATCTTTAAGATCCTTTGTATGGTTATAATCCTGTTCCCAGAACGCAAAAATAAAGCCGCACATGTATATTGCTCACAACTGGACATTTGTAGTTGCATTTGTCTTTGTAAGACTGTATGGGCTTTTTTGTATGAAAGGGTAGTAACATTTGCAAAGAGGGGAACAAGAAAAAGTGGCCATGATCCCATCGGCATGGGCTTTGCTTGTAGAGGTAAGTGGTGAACGGAGGGGTCAATTCTTCTTTTAAAAGTCCTAAGATATGGGCTCTTTCTTTTGTCCACGCTTTATTAATCACTTGCACTAATTCACGTATATAGAACACACACAATTATCATCATTCAGCTTCATTCAATACGACATGAATTAACCTAGCCTTGAATCAATGCCAAAGTAGTGTGCATTTGGTTTGAGTAAGGCAATATGGCCAATGCAAATGAAAACTTGGTAAAGACTTCCTCCTGAAGCACTAAGATACGGGTTATCAAAGCCGTAATCAAGAAAAACATAAGCGATGAAAACGTATGATCTCTTGAAATACAAATATTTCGACAATAATGCTAAACTAAACCTGCCTGTCTGGCAAAAGTTACCCAAACAGATGGTGGCCATAAAACTCTATAAATATAACTCCACTTAGGATTGCAAACATCCCCAAAATCTGTCTTCTTGGACATTTGTTTGGTTGTTTGGCCATTTTGAATTGACTGGCAAGTGATGGATTCATGAGGATAGTTTAATTGAACTGGCAGGCCTGGTTACCATTACTACTTAATATTGAGGCCTATCTTCTCTAGGATTATGTCTCTGTGTACGTACCTTTTAGGTAGGTCGAGTGGCGTCTATTTTGTTTTTTTATTCAAACGGGAAGCTATTGCCACTAGACAACCAAATATTATGGATCATACTTAAAGCTCATTTGGAATGCAATCTCATCAGTTTTGTAGTTTACGTAATTTTCTAATCAAAATTGCTCCCACACAATACAAGGCTTTGTGTGTCTCAATAACAAAATTTGGCTTGGAGCTTTCGTGTTACATTTTTGCAATAGCTGTCATGTGGTCAAAATCTCGAGCACATTGAAAATAGGAGAAATCACAAGATTGTTGCCTAGTATGCAAAATACAATGCCTTGAGTTAGATCATGTCCAATACTGGGTCTTGCATTTTAGACAGTTTGGGGGCTTCGAATTTGCTTGCGTCCCAAGTTTATGTCTCAAATAACTACTTAGAGATTCATTTCTGCGGTTGCTCTGTTTCATCTAAAAAGAATTGATATTGGTGACATGTTCGAAATCATGCTAGTGCCAATTCGCTCTTGTTCGGCTAGAATATTCTCGAAAATACTTTTTAGAGCTCTTCCACTCTTATTCAAGGTTCTTATTTGTCGTCATATCTAAAAGCAATAACAGAAGGTGGCATTTAAAATATAGTAAACTCATGCTCCAAATATTTCGAATCTCATTCCATCTTGACACAACAGAGATCATCATCCGTAAAGTCAACAATTTGAGATAAAGTGATCGTCTTTGATCTGCACACAAGCCCCAAGTAACTGATGTGTAAATTTTTGGTGAGATAAAGACTGCAAGAGACTGATGATAAAGCAAGATTAAATTGAACTTCAATTACTTCAACCAAGAAAGCATGGTTTCATAAACGACAATTACATAGAAAAAGGTATATTGAATGATTAATTATAAATGTGATCCAATAATTTCGATATTGGAATTATTTAATAATATACCAACCAATTACTGTTATCCATTGTATTTGATCGTCATCGTACATTGTCAAAAAAGCCAACAATCTTCAGACGAACAGTAGGCTTCTTTTCCCTATTCCTTTTTACTCCCGTGGGAGTACCATCAAATCCAAACAAGTTTTACTGGCTATTCAAGAGAGAGAGAGAGAGAGAGATTAAGAGGCAATTTACTCTCATGCTCCCCTCTGGTGTCTTCTATTGTTCATTATACAGTACAGCCAATAATGTACTGGTCTTAATCTTTTTCTCAACCTTCTGAACAGAAACTGGTCCAAAATGCCAGCTCATTCTTGTGCCTAAAGCCATGTCTCACATTTCCTGAACTCTTTTACTCATTGGAGACTGGTGCCATCATTTCATTTCATTTTTTCCGCTTCCAGAAATGCCTAGACACGGGCATGAACCCTTCATGGGTTCTCTCAGACGATGAGCGTCAACAACGATTCCAAAAACGAAAGGCCAAGCAACAACATCAACTCCAACAGCGTCGCCAGAAGCCAGGTCCAAAGGAGGAAAAGTGTTCCCAACTTTTCAGGAACCACAGACACCACGACGACAACGACGAGGACGACGACTCCACTACATCACTTCAGAGGCATGGCCTTTCCAAAAGAATGGCCTCAAGGTCTAGTCTGAACCAGCGGCGAGGTCGATCCCGGCCTTCTCAGGCACATGGAACACACCACAGTAGTACGGAAGCCAGCTCTTCTATCAGTACAAAATTGGGCAGGCCTGCGTCCTCGTCCTCGCAGCCTCGCCGTGGAAAGGCTAAGGCCTCTGTGTCCGGTCTGGGTAAGAAAAAGAAGGCACTTTCTATGCCTAGGGGCGAGTTTTCGATTCAGAAAGTACGTCAAGTACGAAGATCTCGCGACGATGTGTACAATGTGGGCATTGTATGATGTTGAGAGCACTTGACAATAATGTGACTCATATTATTGGTCAATTGATGAATTTATGATTCGAAGCTATCCAGTGCCTGTAATGGAGTAGGGAACAATTGTGAATATGAACAGAAAGTGGAGAATTGAAGCAGTTTGTTATAACATACGTACATGTAAGTACATTATGGTCGGAAGCAGAGCGGTTTCAACATACGAATGGCTTTTAAAACCAAACAATCAGAGCACCTTGGCTAGGAATCGCTTCATTGCTTTTTCCTTATTGTTACCTTGTTATTCATTAACCACACTTATGCTCAATCTAAGAGAAGGAGGGCTCTAAATCAGGTTTCAGGTCAAGCAGAAAGTAAATATTGGTCCCAATCAAGGTCAGAAAGGTCAGATGAGGTGTTAGGATATACAATTGGCTTGACATTTTTACTTACTGGCATGTCACAAGAGTTCAATCTAGCGCAGTATTTCACTCTTTAGTGCGGCCCTTCATTGATCGTTGTTTAAATATATGCAATGGTGAGAATAATAACAAACGATAGAAACTTACAGAAGAAGCAAAGGGTCAGTCTCCTTACGGCTCAATGCGCAAGCGCAAGGACCAAATAAGAGGTCACCATCGCTCATGATACGCTTACAAGATTCTTTTTGGTCAAGACAAGGACGACGTCATCACTGGACAGAGACGGTAGGGTGGGGAATCGTAACTCCTTCACACAAGTTGGACTTTCGTTAGCTCAAAAAGCGTTCACCAATTTTGACCTCAATCGAACGTCTGCGTCAAAAGCAATGAGGTCCTGAAACGCAGTACGTCGTAGGCAGAAAATGACTTGCTTAGAGCACCACCTTCTCAAGATCACAGACGTAAGATCTTACCAACGTGGTGCTAGCCATGGAGTACTCCATGTGCAAGCTCATTCAATTTGCGCTCTCCCTGGTCCGAGTTTTAGATGCTTATAACTTTTGACACAGACATACGATTGAAATCGAAACCGACCATTGCTTTCTGAGGCTAAAATTGAGTCAAATCATGTAAAGAGAAATGCATTTGATTGATTGGAATTGGAATAACTCATTTTCCCCCACCCCGTCGCTGTCCAGTGGTGAAGTCGTCCTTGCTCAAGGCTACAAACAAATCATGAGATATCTTCCGATTATGGTTAACTGAAAAGACGTTTTAGAATTCCACGAATCAACCACGTGGTATGTGAAAACAAAAGTGTTTTAGTAGTCCTGGGCATTTGGATCGTTTTTTAACCCAAATAGGAATGCTCCTTAAAGGTTAGGTGCTTCCATTTTTTACTTACCGCGGGGAGATGAAATTGTGTCGCAGGGCCGGTCGGGCACTCTTAGGTGGCTTGGACTAGCTTGAGCCGTTACATGTATGTTTTCATTTTTTATCACTACCGTGGCCTCAACCATGAATGTAATCGCTTTGAATCAAAGAATAAACTCTTTGGCACACTTTTCATCCAAAAAAGTATTTATTATTTGACTGAAAAAATTGTGAGCGTTAATTACGATAAACGTGTTAAATCGACGGAACTGATTATCAGAGTGAGTTTGGCTTTGCCGTTGCGATAGTACAAGCTACAAAGGAGCCGGACAGTAGATTAAACTTAAAAAGCAGATATTTGTCTCATGGGTGAATAATTGATATTTTTTGAATGAAACGTGTGCCAAAGAGTTTATTCTTTGATTCTAAAATGTAACATTCATGATTAAGGTCATGGTCGTGCTGAAAAAGGAAAAAAAATACATGTAAACATGTACTCAAGACAGTCCAATCTGCCTAAGAGTGATCGAATGGCCCTGTGACACTATTTTATCTCCCCGCGGTAAGTAAAAAATGGCATCACCTAACCTTTAAAGATCATTTCTCATTTCGGGGTGTCATTTTTCACACCCATTCCCACAATAGGATTCCAATGCAGTTTTAAGAAACAGTTGCATTTGCAAAATAGAAATTAAAAAAAAAATGTTTTGATGTTCTTTAAAGAGAAAAAAGACAGTTGTAACTCTATCATGGTTGCACCTTTAAACATGCAAGAGAACAATACTATGTGGCAATGACCAATCTGTAAGTACGTTAGATGGGCTTTTACTCACAAAACTGCCCTTCCAGTTGGCTTAGATATCAGCCTTTTGGCGTCTTTTCCCCTCGTTTCCTATCTTTACAAAATAGCTCATTATTTCAAGGCTTCTTTACGTTCGGCGCAGCGAATGAAAACGAATATGATTTCATTAACCTTTCCCGATTACTCACCCGCCCATCATTTGCCACTAATCTTGACGACTTGACGCCAGGTTTCATCAAAGAATATTTCATCAAGCAGTACGTCATTGATTCAAAACATGTGTGAGTTAACATTTACCTGAATAGATTTATTGTAAGTGTATATTAAAGGGTTAGATCTTGGTCAAGCCGTAATTTACCCAGAAACACTCTTTTTCTGGTCCGTAATATTCCAATCTGGAGCACAATACCCTAAAATATCAGAGACCACCGAGCTGAGACAATTCAAGATGGCTTTGCGGCATATCTTGCGCCAAGTCTACCAAAGAACGGGGATTCGGGTAACAGCCTTTTTTAAAACTTTATTGAACCTCATAACACTCTTATGAGGTCCAATACCCCTCTATTTCCATCCATTGCTGTTGGAGTGGAAAAAAAAATCAATAAACAAGAACAAACAATGTAACCGACATTCTGTCGATTCGAGATTCCAGCCACATATTTTTGGCCACGTTTTCTGACACTTTCATAGTTATTTCAATATCCTCTAATTGAGCAAATCACTTCTATTCTAGACACTTCTAATGGTACAGAATGGTCATCATCGCTTTGCAAGGATGAAAATTCCCTCTCAGCTCAACAGGATCATCATTCACTCCAATCTCTAAAAGTTCGACTAACCCGCAATCAAAATAGCCAACCCGTCTCCTTATCCGCCAACACCACCAGTACCACCACATCGAGATCAGACATATCTTCGCCCGCTTTGCCTCTCGATGATACTAAGCCAAGTTGCGAAGAACTTTGTCGATCTTGGTTTGCACTCAACCACAATGAAAAGGCCGAACTGGACCATCTTGAGAACCTTTTCCAGCGCTCGTGGAGTGGTGATGTCCGCCAACTCAAACTCAAATGCAAGTGGTCGGATTGGCAGGCTCAATTCCTGGCTTTGGATGAGAATACTGCGGATGACTCGAGTAACGACTCCAATGGCCAAGGCCAAAATGACAACCCTCGGGAGAAGGTTTCCGAGAAAGAGGACTCGATCAGTGATCTGTTCCAACAATCTCTGAAGAAATCCAGTAAGGATTGTCTCATTCGGTCGTTGTACCTTCTCCAAGAGGTCTCTGCCTTCCAGGATCTGTCCACGTTCGACCAAGAACAGTTATTCATCACGAACATGTCCGGCTTATCGTACCTGCAATCCGTTCAGTATCAGTTGATCCACAGTCGTCAGAAAGAATTTCTCGTGTTTTCCAAGGATTCGATCCGATTCTCACACATCCAAGAGAGCTCCACGACTTGTGTTCTTCAATTAGAAGATGACAGCCATCAATCTTCATCCGCAAAAATGATCTCGATGAATCAGTCCGTCAACTTGGAGAAAATCGTCCGCATTTTCGGACACTTTCAATTGCCTCGCTTAGTCCACATGTTGTTAATGTTGATTGTGATATTTTCCAATGATACCCTATTCATGAGGGAGATCGGAAACAATGAGCTGGTCGAGCAATGTCAAATTCACTACCTGAATTTGCTTGAGAAATACCTGTTTTCAAATTTCCAACGTGATCGCGCCATGTCGATACTCGCTCAATTAATACGGGTGATTCTTCTTATGAGAGATGACATCTTGGACCGACCGTTGATTTGCCACTAGTACCCCGAATTGAGTACAAAAAAAATTCCTGTGAAAGGGTCAACTGACCAGATATCCAAATGAATGATAGACATATTCACAGAGCTCTATATTTTGAAAGAATGACCTTAGTAATTTATGGATGCTTGTCATGATAAATCCGAAATAACTGAACCTGTGAATAGGCGAACGAAGACGTATTTGTCTCGTCAATGGCAAGATAAGATATATCAGGCCTGTGTTGGAAACAACCATCGCATTCTTCCTCTAACCTTCCTCTTGACCTTATATGCTTCGATAATAAAGTATCACACCATGACGCCGTGAACGGAAATACGTAGTTCGCCTTACCTCTAACCCACATTGCTAATTAATACTTCAACACAAAAACCTTTCCTCTTGCTCGTAACAATAGATGCTTTGGTAAAAGGCCAAATTGATTCACTTTGAATGAATACGGTGCAATTCATTGGCCTTGTGTAAAAAAAAGGAAAAGAGCGTAAACGAACATGAAGAACCAAAGGTTACCGTGGTCCAACTAAATTTTCAGGAATCTCGAGATTTGCATTTCAAAAATTAGAATAAAAATCATTTTCAATATTTCAAACATGCTGTTAATTTGAAATCACTGACCAATTCAATTTTAAGTTAGGTCAGGTTAGTGGGACACTTGTCTACCCTTCTGCGTCTTGGAGTCACATCAGTTCTTTTTTGTCACGATCTCGTATTAAGTTCAAGCCCTGGCCTTTATAGATAGGTGGAAATTTGGCTCTTTAATTTTGCCCTACATCATGGCCCCGGCTAGATGCTTGATCGTATTGATGGGGAGGGGCCTCCCCGGAGCTGCCAGCAAGCCAGCGGTCGTACTGGGCATTCCTGTCCTGGTCGACAATCCAAAACTTCTCATCAGAGATAACAGGGTCAACAAAAGGCCCAACTTTGGCAAGGCCTAGCTCGGCAACCAGAGATCCTTGGTGAGTGAAAGCAACATCCCTTGAGAGGAAATTCTATTACATATTTCTTTGATAGATAAAAAGCTGTTTTTACACCTCCAAATAGTTCTTGAGCAATTTGCGCATATTTGACATCAACTCAATGTACTAAAACGTACTGTATTGAACAAATAGCTATTTGTGTGGTCAAGACCCCCCAAAATGCCAAAGTAATGTTGTGTTATTCAATGTTCTTTCAATTCAAAAAAATATGTCGTGGAAATTTAATCATTGCATTCCCAATTCTGTATAAGTGTTGAGGAAGGTCAACACCCAATTTATTTCTACTTCCAACCAAGGTTTCCACGATGATCCGAGTTGTCGTCAACAAATCTTCTCCTCCTCCTCATTAACCATAGAATGCAGTACACCAGTCCCTGACAAAACCAGTTCATTTAGTGGGTGAAATTCTTGAGCAGTCAGAATGCTGGATACGTTTGTTGTTGATCGACTCACGTCAGATCGGCTCAAAGGAAGCGCTAACTTAACCCATGAAAGTTTCCTCCTAAGGATTAAGAGCGAAACCAACCAACAAATGATGACAACGCGTCCAATGTGTCCCACAAATTCAGCTAGGGTAGGGGTAAGACCGAGTGCGCACTTTCCCCCAATTCCCCAACCAAACTGGCTATGGCGTAGTTCTCATTCATTACTCGTTGACCCCTGGCACAAAGCGAAGTTGAGAAACTGATGATCCGAATTTCAACAACGAACAGCGGAGAGTCTGATAGCTTCTTGAGGTTCAGAGATCACACAAACAGTCGGTCATGTGCTCTCGTTGGAACGACTAGCTCGATTTAGTGCTAAGTGAGGGGTTGAAATCAAGTTCATTTTGGGTGACTTTGAGCATCAAGTATGGCTGACTCAGACTCGTCGAGTCCACGTGTGGAATATGGATCTCGAGGAGGAGTCAATGGCGAAGAGAGGAAAATGGAACCCCCACGAGATCCATATAATATGGTGTATATCATATTCTACTGGCTGGGCATGGGCTCGTTACTTCCGTGGAACTTTTTCATCTCTGGTAAGGTCAATTTACAATGGACATTACAAAACATGTGCACATTTTGCATGATGAGATTAGGTGGTTGATTGGAATTGGAATGTTCGTGCTCTTCGACCCTGCGTAATAAGATTGGTTGGCTTTGGCGGCTGGCGTACAGTGTTCATCGTCTGAGGTCAACTAGATAAGTAACTCGAAACAATCATTCCTATTCTTTGGCATTTTTGCTAAGATTATACCATAACTTCTCCACAAACAGCAGAATGAACTGATTAGCGAATCATACTGTAACCAAAGTTTGGCTCACGCACTTTTTTTGGAATAAATATTTCATCATCTATCTATTTTTCCTATATACTATTTGCTTATCCGCTCTTCAATATTACCACACGCATTGAGCTAGTTCAATGCAGTGAACCATTGGCAGCACATTTTACATTCATTTTCAAACTTTTATCCAAAGACTGATTGAGTCTCAATTCAAATGTCATTTTTGTTTTTACACCTCAATTGTGTTACTGGAGTCACTGATAATAAAATTTTGAAATATCTTACCGAAAGCGACCCAAACGCTCTCACTTAAAAATATCGTAGAATTTTACCGACTTAGATGGAGCTCGTCGTAGGTTAGAGGCTGTGGAGGCCTAATGAAGTGACATGTGCATTACTTTCTCTTTGGTTGTGTGTTCGAATAAACAACTACTTGGTGTTTGAAATTGCCCTTAACGCTTTACCTCGCCCTTGAATGCCAAATCCATAAACTGTCGTTTTTTCCGGCCATCTTGTAAACAGCAATATAATAACTATCGAAAAAATAACCACCCAAGTGCTTAATTGAGAACAGTCTTGGCATTCACTGACCCAAAAAAAGTATACAGCCCTCGAATTTGATTCTCGATCAACTAATGCTACTTACCAATAAGCGTCTAAAGAGTTATTTCGCCTCTACGGTTCAAAAAAACTAGGACAAGATACGCCTGATGGCCGAACCTATGAAAAAATCCCAAAATTTTCAAGCCTTGTGCAATTTTAAGTAAGAAAAATCGCTGCAATAAGCAAAATACTTGGCGCTTCCGTTGTGCTTTGGGCCAAGGCTCTCTGATAGTACGGTGTTACTTCAATTTGCTCTCTTCTCGGTTGGGTCTATATCATATGTTTTAGCATTGCGTTTTTGAAATTTTGTGTCTTCAGAATTTAAAGCAAGGCACAAAAAGGTGAAAAGTTTTAAACGTATTGATGATCCAACTACCGTTACCGTTACTTAATCCACGTTCCTTCTCTTTAGTGACTGGTTATTGGATGTACAAATTCCGGGATGTGACCGATGTGGAGCCCCACCATCATGCTTCCAACTTCACCCGGGCCCATGGAAACGAAACCAACCCCCTATCACCCCTGCAACTGAAATGGAATTCGTATCTCTCAATTGCGGCCGTCATTCCCAATGTGATCTTTGTTCTCCTGAACGCCATTTTGGGGCATCGATTCCGAACTCAACCGAGAATTATGTTCGCCATTGTGACTATCATGATCACGTTCATATTCACCGATGCCCTCACTGTGGTCGACACGGATCCTTGGCAACACGAATTTCTCATCCTCACGTTGATCATGGTGGTCATAATCAACATCATGGTAGCTATATTCCAGGTAAAATAGTAGCACCTTTCAATCACGTCTTAATACCCAGAAGTTTTGAAATTTATTCTATTTTGTTTTAGGGTGGTCTGGCCGGTCTGGCAGCCCAATTTCCCCCGGAGTACATGGGTTCCGTTTGCCAAGGGCAAGCGTTAGGCGGGATTTTTGCCTCAGGAACCAATGTTTTGACCCTTGTCTTGGGAAGTAACGGCGAGGAGTCAGCGTTGTGGTGTTTTTTGGTCACGATCATATTCCTGGGCACGTCCTTTGCCGCATTCATTGTTCTTACACGCACGGCATTTTTCAAGGTAGTCCTCCCAGCTGACACGATTTTCCGATTTTCCGTTTAATAGCATTAATGAAGCCAAGATGTAAGAATACCTTTTTATCCTCTTTTAGTTTTATGTCAAAGATGGCCCTCAGAGTGAATCCGATGAAAGCACCCCACTGATAACTCCAGATCATATGGATGTCCGAGAAGCTACCACGAGAGTTTGTGTCATCCATGTTTTCAAGCAGATCTGGGTCTGGACTTTGGCCGTATTCCTTTCGTTTGCCGCAACCCTGAGTGTTTTCCCTGCCGTAACGGCCCTGACACTGAGCACAGGATACAATGACGTGAGTGCCAACCCGTTTTGTACGTTTCCGGCATTTACTTTTAACTTGTTTCAACTTCAACCATAGGGAGGTCGTTGGAGTACGGAATACTTCATACCAGTCACCTGCTTTGTATTTTTCAACGTGGGTGATTATGTCGGCCGAATTCTGGCGGGTGTAGTCCAATGGCCCAAGGCAACCCAATCGGGTAGTTGGTCTGTGATGTGCATGTCTTTGGCCAGAATGGCTTTCATCCCATTGTTCCTCTTCTGCAATGCCAGTCCGTCCAATCGCGTTTATACACCGGTAAGAATAATTAGACTAACATTCCGTACAGTTTGTTGCAGTAATAAGGGAATCCTTTTATTGTGATTTGCAGGTGCTCTTCCACTCAGATATTGCTTTCATCGTTTTGGTCATTCTCTTCTCCATATCCAATGGATATGTTGGCAATATTGCCATGATGTACGCGCCCAAAGTTCTGACCGATAGCCAATCTCAATCCACAGCAGCATCCATCATGGTTTCAGCCTTGGTCATTGGCCTAGGTTGTGGGTCCCTTATGAGCACAGTTTGGGTGGCCTTACTTTAGATCTGTGAAAATGATCCAGCATGGAGACTGGTGATGAGTGTTGTAACCAAGTGGGGTACCTGAAACTAGAGAAATAGCTCCGTAGTGGCATCCAAATTCATTTTTAAAAGTTTCCATTGAGCTTCCGACAAAATTTAGATTTCGCCAATAAAAACGAAAACATGTCGTCCATTCCAAAGTGGGTTTGTCTCTTAAGGGATGTATTACTCAATGTGAACAATCATTTAACTTTCTTTTGGTTTGTTGGCTTAAGGTATTTTTGAAAGTTCGATAGGCGGAAAGTCTCACTTCTTTAAAGCCACGAAACAGGTTGGGTATCAAACATGTTACCCTTGTTTGTGAAGAAAAGCTGACCTCTTAGTATTTTGGAAGCTAGTGTTTATAAATCATGCAAAAAAGTCGATCTTGTTGAACTATAAGAACCTTTATAGTCCATTTTCTGAGGCGAAGGAGTGAATCTTAGATAGAGAAGGGGTTTTACTTCAATACAAAAGTAGAACCTTATCTCGATCTAAGATTCACACCTTTGTTTTAAAAAACTGGGCTCACTTCCTACGATTTTACGAGCTTGGAGCGAGGAAATTATTCAGGCAAGTATTTGATATTTTTTAAATGAAATTTGCACCTAGGCGCCTATATTTTGCGCCTATAATGTTCATGCTTCAGGCAATGGTAGTGCTAAAAGAGTTAAAAAAAAACCTGAATGGCCCAAGCTAGCCCTACCGGCCTTAGAATGCCCAAATAGCCTATGACACCGTTTTTGCCCTTGGCGCTAAGTAGATAATGGAATGCTCTAAAGTCTTCGAGACCATTCCTTTTGACCAGCTATGTATTCTAGATGCAACTATAGAAACCAAAATCGTTAAATTACGCCCAAACATAGAGACAAACCGCCAATTACGCCCAAACATAGAGACAAACCGCCACACATGATCTGTTAACCTGAAACATCTAACGAAAGATTTTCTAAACGTTCCTTGACCGCCACACATTCCGTTTTCTACTACTGTCATAGCAACCTCTTTAATTGTTGGGGCAAACTATATTGCTTGAGCGACCTTATTCTAAAACCAACATGAATTCCACGCTTTAAAAGAAGGAACAAGTTTTGTGTTTCGTTTTTTACAGTGCAGTTCGACATGATTCAGATTGTTTTCACCAGAGGTCACAACTGGAGTGGACGTGGCCACCATATTATTAGAAGTGCTGCCACCTAGCAGTACAAAAAGAAAACTCGAATGTCGAATGGATTCGACATTGAAATTCGGATGGAAAAGAAATTCACATACATCTTTAACTGTTTGCACAATTTATAACAACTGTAATCTTCTTCAGTTTACAAGGCTCAAATGGATTGTTTTAGGCCGCTTTATCAAAAAATTACATTTATTTTCAAAGTAGATTACTAAGAAATTGTTGAGGCGTATAGACTGTGGAAGACTGAAAACTTCGTTTTTATAAGTTCTCTCCACTCTGATTAATCAACTCGTTGGTGAATGAATTCAATTGTAAAAAATGTCAGATTTTTGATAATCTCTATAGAACATTAGAGGTTCCATTGGTTTCAAGAAACAAGTTTTAACGGGACAAGCTCATGCTCTGTATTCCAATAGATCTGTATTGTCCGTTTGTCATTAGTTCTTGCGGCGTTCTTCTTTCGGGAACGTCACTAAAGAGAAATGGAAGCGAGGCTGCAGGCTGTTTAGGCTGTGTCGGTTGTTGGTTTTGGGTTAGAGGCCGGAGGTTGGTTGGTAATTTGATTTTCTCTCTTTCATGCCATGATAAAGCCTCTCGTTAGTAGACCCAATTCAATAATGGGCTTCACTCCTCCTCTTTCCTGAAGTCTCTCATGTAGCAAAGCAAGGGCTCTGTTTTTTGCCGCTTTCTACCTCCTCCTCTCTTCCCCAGACTAATTTCATCCCATCCTCTGCCCATCAAACAGCCATCCAGCCAAGCGGCCCGCCCGCCCGCCCACCACCCATCCACCTAGTGGCTTGGCACTCACCCTACAACATCACATGGAGGCCGAATACCCCCACTCCTTAATAAATGTGGTTATATTGCCCATTAACTTGTCTATTGAACACCCTCCGAGTCCCCAAGGCTCTGCGGGACCTCGAAATCCCCTCTACTCGGAAATCCAGGGAAAATTGGCGCCAACCGTCGGCGTTGGTTTTGGTAGAGCTCGCTGATTGGTCAGCGCTCCGCTGGCGTCGCCGGAAGGACCGCCTTTTTTAAACGGCACCCAGAAAACGCTTTGATAGGCAGTGCCATGATAGAGAAGGGATCTTTCTGCATGTACGGAGGATATGAAGGAGAGAAGGAAAAGGTGTAACGAGTGTGTGGTAAAAAAAAAGAGGAAACTTGGAGAATAAGATCCGCAGGATTCCAGGAGAAACAGTTGGAGACGAACTGTCAGACGAACAGGAGAGATTGGTGGACAGTGAGACAAAGAGGCGCCTTTGGTGTGGTGTTCAAGACAAAACAGAAATCTAAATCCAACTCGAGCTCACGCTTTGGGATGGGAATGACGGAGCATTAGTGGCACGAAAATTAAAGGACTCAAAGCTCATTCCGTTTCTTCGTTGGGTCGGCTTTATTTGCTCTACAGTGGTGGACAGTAGGCTGAATGGACCGATGAGTTAAGCCCCTTTATCTCCGCTGTTGTTGTTACCAGTTCTCGCCATTGTTTGCGCCCCGAGGTGTTAATCTTCTTGTGCTTTGAGACTTACTAAAGAGGATCCTAAAAACAAACCTTGCGCCGATGAGGAGTGAATCCTAATATAACAAAAGTGGGCTTTCCGAGGAAGTGACGGATGAGCCGGAGTTATTCTGGGCATCGTCTCATTTAAAGACAAATTATTTGCAGTCGACAAAATGACCTCCTCGTGTTCAGTGGTCCAAGAATCGGCTCTCAACTTGTCCAACGGATCTACTCACGAGGGTGCAGACAAGATCAAGATGGAGGACGAGGAAGACATGGACGATACGCCTTCAAGTCTCCCCTCCAATAGTGACACAGCTGCTGCCATTCGATCCCATTCGATTGACGCCATTTTGGGACTGAGGAACAACGGTCCCAATGGCACCCATCACCAGTTCCTGAGTCAGGAACATTTCAATGAACTAGTCAACAAGGCTAGGTTGTCCTCGAGCACCCAACAAGCCATTAATTTTAGTACAAATTTGCTTGCCTCCAACCCTGTGCAATCTAATCGTTCTCTGGATAAGGATCTGAACCTTCAGCACAAATTAAGCCGTGGTAAGTCATAACTCTTAACTGCAAGTCTGTAGAGAGTGGGACGAGTTGGTGTGGAACCACTTTTGGAACGACTTCATCAGTCGATTTTTGTTTTGGTCGCAAGTCCATGACTTAATGGAGTGCGTGATAAGATCAGCGGGACCAAATGCTGGTCCCTCACTAAAATGGGATCCAAATCCCTTTGACACTTTATCTAAATGAGCTTTGACGTTTAGGCCCAACCTGATTACCCATAATGAGCCATGATTCATTAAGTAGAAAACTTTTCAGTGTATATACTTTTCTGCATTTGTCAGACTTGTTAGAAGTGGAAAGGTTTCCTAATGGAACTGGGTTACGGTTTGGTCCGCTTGCCAGAGATAGGATCTCGCTAGCCTCCAAATAAACCTCGGTAATTGAAATGAAAGCCATTAATTAGGTCTCCAAAGTGGTTGGCATTTATGGCTTAGGACTTCGGACAAACATCATGAATTAATCCGGTGCTACTTGTTTTGGTAATGATTCATGAGCCTTGATCTGTTGTACAAATAAGCCTTTTTGGAACACATAGGGGACCAGAAATACTGTACTGCTAAATATCTTTCAGTGCCATATGTCAACGATGATTATCATCTTCTCCTTGTCCTTCATATCTCGTCACTCTCTGTATTGCCTGAATTGTAAGGCACAACATATGCGATGCCTCGAAGCGTGAGGTGAAGGAAATAATTACCTTATTCAAGATTAACGAATCGATAGCATTCCTATGTGGGTTAGAAGAGAAAAACAATTCGAATCCGAGTATATTGCAGTCCCATGAATAATATCATCTAACAAATATTGCGACTTCCAATTCACAGGAGGATTTACCCACAATGCTTTGGGTATTCCAACATCTTCGCTGTTGTCGACGTCATCGGCGACGTCATCGGCGGCGGACCGACAACTGAATGGCTCCAAAATTAGCTCTTCAAATTCGGCGGCGATTGGCGCTAAGAACAACGGGCGTTCTGGAGGAGGAGGAGGAGGAGGAGGAATAGATCCCATAGAGTCCAGAGGAGCCAATGGATCAGAAGCACGAGGAGAGCATCATCATAATAATAACAACAATAACAATAACAGCAACAACAGCATTAGTAATAGCAATGGTCGGCAACACCATGACAGTGAAGACGAGATCAGTGATAACAATACTGGAGAGGACAATGTAAGTTTGGCGCAACTGGGATGCTAGTTTCAGGAGGGCTATTTAATCACAAGTTGAATTTTTGTGCAGGATTCCGATGGAGGCAAGAATAGTAAGAAGCACCGCCGGAATCGCACCACCTTTACCACGTATCAACTCCACGAATTGGAGCGGGCGTTCGAGAAGTCCCATTACCCGGACGTGTATTCCCGAGAGGAATTAGCAATGAAAGTCAACCTTCCCGAGGTTCGAGTCCAAGTAAGTGGAACACTACAAAAACAACAAGCAAGCCAGCACCAACCCCATTCAAATTGGGAATCAGGGCGTTCTTCCACCACTGCTTGCTTGCATGGCGAATTATATTACTGTGTTGGCGTTATCCTTAATGAAATCTAAATGGCAATTTAGATCTAGTTTTACGCCAAGAGCGTCGCCAACGTTGGTCGGCCAAGCAAAGTATGCGTGCCTTTTGCCTCACTAGTAAGTACATGAGTTGATTCCACTCATGAACATTTCTCATGCTAAATGTGGAACTCGAGGCGCTCAATGCTTCATAATCATTCGCCGCTGAATACTTACACTACAACTAGCCATCTGATAACAGAGCACACACGTAGACACTCACACACACACACACACATATGCACTCAGTCCACCTGAATTCCAAATGACAACCCCAACAATTCCAGAGCAAAGAGGAAGAGAAAGAGAGAGAGAGAGAGAGAGAGAGAGAGAGAGAGAGAGAGAGAGAGAGAGAGAGAGAGAGAGAGAGAGAGAGAGAGAGTGGAACAGCAACTAGTAGAGATCTAGAATGAGTCAACCTTTGAATCCTGCTTGTATACGTATTAGTATGTTTCAGGTACAGAACGTCACATTTACTCGTATTTATACAAGTAAAAGTCAAACGAGATTGAAAGATGGGATTTCGATTCACTATTTGCTTGGACAGTTACCAAAACAATTACTTTACAAGTATAGTTTCTTTCATTCATTTGTCTCTTAGATAGGAAATAATTGTTCCCTGGTGATTGGTTACTTCCCAAAGCAAAAAGCCAGCATATATTTGATTACATATCCAAGTATGATGGATAATAGAAATTGTCGAATAAACTCCCTTCCGCAGGATGAACATTGCCCCACACCTTAGATCGAGAGCTAATTAAAAGTATTCTTTTGTCAGATTGGGTAAAATGGTGTTTCTAGGAACTGAGATGCTACACATGTTATTCCTAACATGTGTTCGTGTTAGCCATTTCTGATTCAGTCTATACAAATATGACCATTCAAAGTGATGCACTGGACAGAAAGAAATGTTCAACCATTTTTAGCTAGGCTTTTTCGGGCTGAAACACCGTCGACCGGTCTTCACCCTAAACAACATTTGAATGATATGTCTCTTTGACGTACGTTCGTGTACCATATTTTCCAATCGTTGTGGTAGAATAGTGCAATGCCAAGAATTTTCTTATCAAAGATATCTATCAAAGAACTCCAATAACCGTAGTCCAATTAGCGATGGCTGTTTTTCATTGGAAATAATTGATAGAAATCTTCTTTTAGTGGCTTTGCCAGGTTCAATTGAAAAGAATTAACTGATACGATCTCCCTTCATCCCCGATTGAAAGCGTCTTTTATGAATAAGGAAAAGACAAGTAAGCACAAGTTACAGAGCCAGAATTATTTCCCCTCACAAATGAAAGCACTTCCAAAAGGCCCCTCATCAAAGTGTCCCGTGTTTTGGAACTTTCATGGAGTTTAGCGTATCACAATTAAAATCATTCCTGCTTATATTGCTTCACTATCTAAAATTAAATCAGGAAAACTAATTTCATATTCCATGGGAGAAAGCCATTCTCCGGCTCATTTTTCCACAAATGAATAATTGAAAAAAAGTTCATTATATGTAATCTATATTGTTCTGTTTTTTTTCGAGGGGGCTCGAAGGGCAAAATCTCGACCAATAGGATTGTTACTTTGGTGCAGGGTAAACCCATCAGTTTGACGCAAACCAACAATGAGAGTCGTTAGTCTAAAGTAATGACAAGCTTTCATGGGGAGAAAACGAAAACCCCATAATGTGTGATGGGTCATTAGAGCGACTCGGTATAGAGATAATAGAATTCATTACTTCTGAATTTGGAGAAATCTGGACATTTTGGAGCCTTTGTTGCAAAATATTAGTAGAAAATCGGCGATAATTTCGCAATCCTCTCTGACATGTGCATGACGTTTTTATGCAACGTGTAAATTTATCTTTTTGTGCTCTCTCGCATTCAAAGTGTGTACCTACATTGAATATTATGATATGATGGTATTGGCATTGGAAATAGACCCATGAACGTAGAGTAACACAAAATAGGCTACGAGTTCGAAAGAGAAATACGGTTTAATCATTAATAACTTCTTTGGGAGTTTTTCTAAAGCAGTTCATATCATGAACATCACACGGATTTTGCGCTTTCAGTTGCAAAAATGCACATCAATATCATCAAAACCATGAAATTTCCTCAAGTAATGTTTTTGTGAACTTCCTTATCACTACTGGGAATGTAATCTCCAACAGTTCAAGATGAAAACTGATGATTCTTATACAAATCATTTTCCTATCCATGAAATATCTGATCCACAATATTTCAAATCTGGCCGGCATGTGCCTTTTTGATGAACAGGCCATTAGGAAGTACACTGTGATACGTTTATTTTCGGCAAAACTAGCTCCCTTGATACAAACAATGCTTGTTCAAACAATTATTTGACGGCATTGGATGTCATATCGAGAAATCTTAATCATGGCATTGTGAGGTTAGGGAGAATAAAAGTAATGAGAAAAAACAACAAAGAAAAGCAACCTACAGCTCTCGTTTGTTTTGGCTCTTTTCAAATCTTGTCATTAAAAATTTCCAAGTCCTTTCTGAAATGAGAGCGAATATGTGGGGAACCATTTAATTAACGATAATCTGAGCTTGAAATCTGAATGGAACATGGTAGTTGTTTCTCGTTCTCTCTTTTTCTTTTCCGTTTTCCTCCGTGTTGGTTTGATTTGGCACAATGAGAAATGGCAACAAGGTTAAAACAACACCCTTATGCTCAATCTACCGGAGAAAGCAGTACTATGTCTACTACGCAGCAGGAAATTGCATTTTTGCCCTCATTGAAGTCTAAATGAGAGCTCGCCTGTCGCTAAAAAAGAATTCTAATGGGAAAATTCTAGCCCTAAATGTTGTTGGCAAAATTCGTCCTGCAAACATTTTGGAAATCTAATTTACTCCACCATTCCCCTCTCTGAACGTAGATTGGTTCCTCCAACCAACGCTCTTCAAAACTTTCCTATTTCGAGAAAATTGCGGCTATTGTGAAAACGGAAAATTCCACTTCCCCCCCCCTTTTTTTACTGCCAATTGGAACTTGGAACGTGTGTATCAACAGTCCCCTCTCTCCGGCAAGATTCACTCTCGTTCCATGTCAACGCATCTGTTCCAAGACCCAGGGGGATCAGGGCATTGCCATTTTGAAAATGGCATCTTGATCCAAAGACTTGAACGATGGTTCTTGGCAAAGCCCAGTCAGATGGTCCTGTTCACACGCTCTCTTCTGTGGATGGAAGGGTTTTATTGGGTGTCAGGGCAGATCATCACATTACATTATGGACTGTCTACAACGAACGAACGACCGACCGAGCGAGCGAGTGAGCGAGCAAACCCGTTGGGAGATATGGCGGTTGAGGTCCGTGTCGAAATTGGATACGGAGGATCCCCATCCAATAAACACCGTGTTGATATCTCGTCTTAATCGTAACGAATTGACCGTGAACTTCGAGTTGGGAGGTCTCGAAAGGAGAAACGGGTTTATTTTGGGGGGGAAACAAGAAACCCCGACCCATAATCGAAATATCCACAAAAGTAAAGAAGCATGTCTGTTTAATAGATCTCCCTTTCTGTTCCACCCTTTCCATAGGTCTGGTTCCAGAATCGAAGAGCCAAATGGAGGCGCCAAGAAAAGATGGAGGCGGCTCGGTTGGGCTTGCAAGACTTCCAATTAGGAGGATTGGCCAGTGCCCTGGGAAGGCCACCACCTGGTCTGGGGTTGCCGCCGGGATGTGAACCCTGGGGTCTGGGGCCCTCACCCTTGTCATCGCTTTCTCATTCATTACCGGGATTTCTCTCCCATCCACAAGTAAGTACTTAATTGTCAAAGGAAATGAGCCTTCTAGCTGAAGATATGCCAAAACCTGAATTTCAAGATGAGTTAGCCGTGAATAGCTTGACATTGTCCCCAGTTTCGATTGCAGGCCGCATACGCCAGCTATCTCACGTCACCCGGTGGGTCATTATCCGGACTTTCCTCCAACCTGTCGGCATCCTTGTCCGGTCCCTTGCCACCTCTACCCCATTCTCTGATCAATTCGTCGCCCTTAACGTTGACTACAAGTACGAGTTTTGGGGGCAAACACGTTGGCTCGCCACCAGTGTCGCCAATTTCGATCACGGATTCGGTCAAAAGTCCTGACACTCCCAGCAGACACATGAGTCCTAGCTCATTTGGTCCCAGTGGAGAAGATCCACGATTTGGCAGCATTGAATCCCTACGTTTGAGAGCCAAAGAACAATTGGAGTTGCTCAAGGATCAGCACTGTTTCCGATAGACGAGGGAAGTGAGATGATAAAAAGAATCAACTGTTTGTTTTAGTTTGATGTTCTTTCTGCACTATTCATACTTCATTGTTCATCTGACGATTTGCTTTTAGTGAATTTCTAAATCTGATTAACTTGCACTTGATCGAATAAAAATAGAATTCAAGCATTTCCTCACTTCTTTTGGTTCTGACTTTAATCCAACGATATTGAAGATTCTTATCACTACTTGGGATGATCAGCCGAATGTGCAGTGCCTACTGTCCTACTACAAAGCTTGCCCCTGACTTGGCTCGGATCTGACAGGCACACAATAAAAACGTTAATGGTCAAATTGGTTAATAGACGTTATCAAACCTTGGTCTAATTGAGCCTTGAATGGTCAATCCGGCTGAAGATGGGCTAGAAAATCCTGCACTAGTCCCGTCAATCAATTATGTGTAGAATTCCGTCATATTTCTGAAACCAAAGGTAAAAGACAAGAAGCAAGAAACAAGGCTTGAGCCTTTTCCCCATTTTAAGGGACAATAATGAAACAAATTGAAACTGCGGTCACGAACATTTGTGTGGGTTTTGCCACTGATTAATTTCAATAGGGAGGTGAGAGCGCAATTTAAGTGTATTTGAGTGATAATTGATGCGCTTCGGAGATTAAAGCCGGCCAGTTGGTTGAAAAAATTCTTGCGCCATTACCGAAGAAGGACTCGGACACGACGTTAAACCTCACTCATCGCCATGAAGAGCTACAATCTGTAAGGATCTCTTCTGGGAGCTCTGTTCAATAACTTGGATAAGGAGCCAAAGCCAGGTTAACCTTAACGCCGTTCAGAGCACTTTTTATGTGTCAAGCGATTGACAAGATTATCTTGTCCAATAATCAAGATCCACTCTTCGGCCATTTGGGCCACCGGCGCCATTGGGTTAGCGAATTGTGAAAACCTTCACTTAAATGTCTTGATTTGCTTTAGACCTTGGAATGTAGCGAGAAAAGTGAAAATGGGGAAGGAAAAGAGCCCTCAAGGAAGAGTGAAGGGCCAAGTTCCCAATCTTTAATGGGCATTAATGAGGAATCAATTGAGCTCAAATTCGGCGTCTTGAATGACGCTCGCCAATTGGAGATGAATTTGTCCATCCACCATTCCGACAGAGGGTAGCTCTTCCTTTTGTTCAAAGTCTCAGAGCTTCAGAGCCCATGTTTGATGTCTTGCTGGGATGATTCTCCTGGGAAATCTTGGGTCTATTGAATCTCAAACAATGACAATCACCTCTCAACGGCGCTCTTCATAATCGGATGATGAAGATGGTAAAGGCTCTCCCCCTTTGGAGATCTATCTTTGCGGACAATTTGCCATAATCAACAGGAAGTGAGCAAATCTAGCGTTCCAAATCTCTGGAACCAACCGCTATCAAAGCGCTTTATGGACCGAAGTAACGATAGCACTTTTAACAAAAGAAGACTTCTCCTGTTTTGGGCGGAGATTGGAAGCGGGACTTTTCAAGTGGCTGTTTATTCAGCCTGGAATGTGATGGTGTTCGCTTATTCGTACCCGACATGACTGAGTCTAATTGTTCAAAATCAACTGTCACTTCAAATCCACCATCTGAGCCTTGAAATACTCCACAAATTGGCCCAGTAACGTCGTTGGCGGGCAATCTGTGCGGCCATCTGCTCCTGACTTGCAATCATTCCTCCCCTCAAATGAGTTTCTAGTGTTGCCAAATCAGTCAGATAAGAAACTGAGTCTGTGCCATCGAAATTCAAAGCGTTTCCCGGGTTCTAATTCAATCTTTGTTTCGACCTGAGGGTGGGTGGATGGAATACATATTTTTGAGTTGCCTGCTTGTTCGCTTTTGTGCCTGGGTGACTGAGCGCAAATAAATTGTTGGGAGGTGTTCAGTTCTAAACCCTCCTGCTAAATTTGAACTCGCACAGGGACTTGGAAGGAGGAATGTCTTGAACAAAAGACAACCCTCCAAGCCCTGGTGAATTATTATTGCTGGGAACCTGGGTGGGGGATTGAGGCAGTGAACTGAAAGGTAAAGACATTTGACACTTCGTGTATTGGGAACACAAATCCCCCAATGGCTCCCAAAACTGTTTAGGTGAACCCATGAAGTGGTGGCTTGAATGGAGCCCGATCTCGACACAGGAACTTCTTTTGAACCACTACCAGAGAAAAGAGACATGAGAATGTGTCTGGATTTGCATACCTCACCACCATCATGATGATGATGATCATCATCATCCCCTTCTGCACTCGCGTCACTCTTTGAACATGATAATGAGCCAACTTCAAGTGAAACTCACTCAACTGGAGTTTAATTCCTTTTCACAGGACAAAAGAAAACAAATTCCTTGGGTATCAATTTTCGCCAAAGTACCGATTATCTTGTTACCGAAATGAATCCTATGAATCTGACAAGACCGACCAGGTGCCTTTTGCACGCCTAAATTCTAAGCCACAAAGGTCTAGCTTGTTCATTATAAGAGGAATTTGAGGCTAATATCTTCTTAGTTGTGTTTAGAGCTTCACCTCATAACGTTGACTTCCTTCGTTGAAAAAAATTTATGAAATTTCAATCGCTTCAATAAGCTGTTGTAAGAGTCATCTATGGGTCCAAGGCGAAGTTGAGGTTTGACGGATTTAGTTTTTCAATCATGAAAATCAACTCAAAGTATAATCTGTTCATCTGCCAAAATTATAAGCCCGTTATACTGAAAAGGCCACTTTACAAAATATTTTCCTGGTTACAAATGTATTAGAGGCTAGTGTACATACATATGCCAGAAATAGAAGGCATTGCAAAACAGAATAATCGGAGAAACTGGATAGGGTGGTCGAGGTGGGTCGTAGTGTTTGCTAATATCTCTCTAATCTCCGAGATCCTTCTTATGGTGCGTGCATGCGTTGGAGTGTTGAGTTTCTATTTGAATGCTCTCTTTGGGAAATCAACGGAGCTGCAATAATTCGGCGTTATTGCATTACCTCTTGAGATAATGTGACCATATCACGAGGGATCTTGCAACTCACTCCAGCACAGATGTGACAACCGGAACACATTTTACCAGCAGAACGATCACTTTGGTGTGGCCTTTGTCTTCGTTAGATTTGATCTCCTGATATTTGTCTCTCTCTTGATTAGTATTAAACACGTCCTCCTTCGTGATATTCCTCAAAATGAATGTGTAATTTGCTTTTCCACAATATTAGGATATCTAGGATATCTAGGGACCCTCAATTCGTGTTCCAATGGTGCCTTAAACATCAGCATTGGAGCTACGTAGCCGGCAACGAAGGCACGCTCCATCCACAGGACCACAGTGCCAGTGGGTAGGTTGATGATCTCGGGACCATCTCATGTTTGCCGTCCTCCGTGAAGCGGAAAATCGAGGGAGGCCGATCACGAGTGGGTAATTCGTTCTGCGGACATCCTCGGATCCCCCGATGTCAATCCAAATATCACCACCACCAACCAACGTGGCAACCAACATGGCCTCATTCATCTGCGTGTGCTCCCTTGGATGTGTATTAGATCAGAGGATAGCGATGAACATGAGGATGATGTCATGACAGAGGGTGGTGATATTAGCATTGCTTGAGGCTAGTCACATGCACGCACCTGAAAAGGGATACAAGCGATCTTGTCTTCGTCGTCAAATTGATATTGTTCTATATCTTCGGGATGTGATACATACAAGTGGGAATTGCTAATGGCTTTTGTAATGCCATCATCAGTGAATAAGAAAGGAAAGGTACCGTACTTACACGCATGTACTACATGCAGTCGATGTATTACTTTCAAGTGGACCATTCATGTCGTTTCAGAGGGGAAAGGATCATATTTTATACACATTTTGTAGTAAAAAAAACCTCTGTTTGGCCATTGTATTTACAAATAATACTGATTGTTGTCCCACTGTCTTGACTCTGCACCATCCACACATTTAAGAGAGCTTCTAACGCTTGTAAACTCGATTGGTGTATAAAAATGATAGCCTATTGTCTTTGGGAGAATTGTTCAGATCCCGAGATTTTGACGATGGAAAGTATCAGTTTCACAGAAATCTGTTCCTCAAGAATGATCTTCGTTTCGTGTCGCCAATTATCAGGATAGACACGCGCAAATGTCGGTGCAACCGTTACCAATACACTCTCGTCGGATCTCAAAGGCTCGAATTTCAGCTGCGTAAATAAGATTAGCATTTTATTAGCTTGGATTGGTTTCTCCATTTGGATGGGTGGCGTGAAAAGCGCACTTCAAACAACTCGAGATGGCTTTCTTCCTCCACTTTAGCCGATTGTCTTTGATTCTTTCCGTCTTTCTTTCCTCCGTTCCCGCTGTCTTTCTTTCTCTTATTGTTCGTGCTTAACTTGTCGGAAGGAGAACGAGAGAGACAGAGAAGAGTGGAGTTCGCCAAAATTTTCTGGTTCCAATCCGCTTCCGCTCACCCACCCGCACTGATTCCGCTTCGCCCGAGGACGAATAACTTGACTTTGAAGTTTAGAGAGCTTTCCACGAGAAGATGGAACTTTTTTCTGCCAGCGAAGGGGTCGGTCGCCTTCAACTCTAAACAGTCGAGTTGAAGTTTCATATATGGTCACACGGGCATTTATGAAGTCTGTTGCCTCCTGAGGATATGGATAATCGGATGGGTATCTACAGTAGCCATGGTTTTTTTCCTTGGATATAATCTTTCAAAGATGTAATTGATTTGCCGTGTTGATAAAATTTTGTCCCACATAGGCGTTTTACAGTAGATCGTAGCAATGACGGACAATATCTACGTAAGTGATCTGATTTGAGGACGATTCAATTTGATCTGAAAAAATGCATTGGGATGAAAAATCATGACTTGGAAAACCATTCTTTCTTGATACCGTACCATCTATTAACATTTGAAAGGTGTCATTCTTTTAAGTAGTGGTATGTGTTTCCGGCCAACGGCAATCAATCTCAAATAGCACTTTCAAAACAGCAAGAAAGATCCTTCAACCTTGAGCATAATATAAAAAACTGAACAAAGTATTCGTGACGATCGGTTTTTAAAATGACATGAAATTAAAGGCCTAGATATATGTTTTTTTTTGAAGGAAGGCAAAAAACTAAGAATTTAAGTACCGCAGAATCGATTGATTTTTCAGAAAGAAGATGGAATAATTGGAGAGTAGATCATTATTCCCAACCCTTTTTGTTTAAGAATTCAATTTGTTGCATTATATATTGTTTTCTTAAATGGCTTGTAAGACTGAAAATGCGCAAATTGCTTCGACATAGTCCACAACATTCGCACGAACAACAACAATACACTATTATTGTAACACATACTGTACAACAAGATTTTGATCAACAAACACGATAAATGTAAGCAATCATCTCGTTCACATCGATTGCAATTGAATGAAATGTAAAGAGCTCAGCTTTAAGTTGTACTCGGCATATCTTGCCACTTTAAGAACCTCTGAATAGCGAATAAGATGACAGGGATAGTGAACGTGCATTTTTTTAATCACGGTAATCGGAATTGATTCCATTAAATCAGTGTAGGTTACTGAG
>NC_081443.1:2344554-2347970 GCF_007210705.1 Tigriopus californicus
TAATCACGGTAATCGGAATTGATTCCATTAAATCAGTGTAGGTTACTGAGTTAGGTCTTGGTTGAGGGAACCTTCCTTGTAGGTGTGCCCAGGACTGCTTATCCTCTTGAAAGGCTTGGCAAGAAAATTGGCTGAAATTTCCCGCAAATTTCTTCAAAATTAAAGGACTTCGTGTTGACAAAGAGGAAATTGAATTTGGGCCAAAGAAAGCAGTCGGCTTAAATGAAAAGGGATGAGAGAGAGTTAACCATTTAACAAAGGCAAAGTTCCTTGGCTTGTACTGTGCACCATAACGCATTCTCTTCGAGATTCGTTTGATGTGACTAAATTGATAAACGAGACGGTTTTGATGCACCCAAAACTCGAGCGAACCTTCCTTATCCTTCCTGACAATCTCTTCAGCTTGTGGTTCAATCGGTCAAATGAAAACATGCTTCCATCATAGAGATAAAAAAAAAATTGAAACCACCAATGAAGAGGCATCAGGATACTCTGTTTGCACTTCAAAGCTCGCTTGGTTGTAATTGGTGCGACTAATTCTATCTCGAGATTGGTCGTACGCCCATTTGTTGGATGAAAGCTGGTTATTCTGAACAGAGAGAAAGAGAGAGAGAGAGGGACTCAGCTCCAGTATCAATTGAGGGTATGTTTGAATGCAACAAAGTCGTCAAAGCCGTATCGGACGAACCCCAAGGATCGAAGGAACGACAATTCCATACGCGATGGGGGGTGACTGGTTTTGACACAATGACAGAGGAAAATTGGGGATGGAGGGGGGTTGCTGGCTTGCCAGATTGTGCAGGGGGCTATCAGGGGACTGGAATGAAAAATTGGCCCAGCCCAGATCCTCGTGAGAATTCGTGAGAGAGATTGATTGGACTTGAGTAACCGTTAAGAGTGCCCTGGATTTGAGTCTACGATTTCGATTGCAATACTTTGAAGATTGATGTTGCAAAGTTTGAGAATTATGTCAAATTCAAAAAGAGGTGCCAAATCGAAAGTGAAGCAGTTTCCTTGATGGACCAATGCTTGAGACAAGACTAATCTCAGACCCAACTTTAGTCATTGGACTCCTAAAATTGATGGTTGATCTCACCTTCATTCACTTGAGCATTGGTAATAATAAGTGGTTAGATTATCTTTGGAGATACTAGATGTTTTTTTGGATCTTATTGTAAGAGCAAACGGAGCAAATATCATTGGACATCAAGTTCAAAACCAAGCGCTGATCAAATTGAGTGTGATATCATGATAAAGTTGTGATATAGTTCCACTTTAGAAATGTTCCTTAATTTCTCTTGTACCCATGGTCGGCAGTTCTGGTGATTTTCTGTGGATCTTATAATCATGTTGTAAGCTAAAAGCACCGAAAGTGGTATGGGAGCTATTTGCAAGTCTCCTCGTGTTTGCTTGATATATTGATCTCTAAAGCCTCTATGCTTTTGATTTTCAAAATTTTGATTTGTGCTCATGTTATTTTTGTGGCCACTTTCATGTCATTCGGAAAAGTGTATAGTGTGCTTGCTCAAAGTTATAGGCATTTATCGTCATGAATTTCTGTGCTATTTGGTCAAGTTTAAATTTTGATGCTAGAATCGCAGAAAGTCAATGCCTAATCAGAAAAGGCCGCAATCGCATCATTCTTATTTTGTACAACACCGAAGAACTGGAGTTATGACCTTCTAGAAGTTAAGGGTGATTTGATGTTGTGAAGATAAGACCCACTGCTTTCTTTGAAAAATATATCCAAGCACGAAGGAATTCCTTTAGAAAGAACAAATTACACGAGATTAGAATGGCTCTCCGTCTATGGGCGTAGATTTACGTCTAAATTATTTTCGACAACGGTCCAAGAAGGGAGTAGAACCAGAGACCAATCTCATAGGAATCAATCTAAAGACGCAATCACAATTTTTGACCAGAATCTTGTCGGTGTTGGGTTGCGACCATTTGTCCCACTCCTGGTACTGCACCATAGACTGACTATGTACTCGAAAGAGTCGCCTTTTACTTCTCGAGTACTCTTCGTAATGTACTGGAGGTGCTGGCCGGAATCGCCCTCACTTCATACTGGGTTCATCCTTACAACATCCATAGTCAATGGCATTGAAGTGAGCTAAGTCTGAGAATCAGGAGATTTGGGCTGGCTTCGAGTCCCATGTTAGCCCCGCCATTGTATCGAACTATTGTCAAGGTGTCTGCTGAAAAATAGGAGGAACAAAGCCTGGAAACAATCTCCCCCCCCCTTTCTCTCTGTCCCACTGTCTTCCACACCCTGATCGACGGAGGAAGCGAAACTGACGACGTTATTTTGGCTCTCCTCGGTTTGACAACCCACTGGGTCCTACACATCCATCCCAGGTTCCTAGAGGTGACCTGGAACCGACGACACCGAAATTGAGTTTTCTTGTCTTTGCTGTTCTCAGAAATGTTATTTCCGTTCCTAAATAGGAAGCAATCAGTCGGTCCCCGTGAAATTTGGATCCTTCGGAAATGGACTTCGATTTTGGGAAATGAATTCGATGATGAGATCTCGTTTCCTACTTGGTTGGAGAGGATCGTTGATTGTCACGCAAATGCTGCATGCAATGATGCAAGGCACGCAGATCCAACCAACGGGGAACTTTGACAATAATATCATCTCTTTCTCACTCACTGGTCACTATATTGGAGTAAAGGTCTTTGAAGATATCTTGAGCATGAAAAGTGTTGTTGGGTATGAAATTCTTATATGTTGAAATATTAATATTTTCTTCTTGGTTGCAGGTATTGATGATACTTTATATTAAGTGGAAAGACCGCATTTTCTGTCTTCTGGGATTTATGAAGTTAGTCGAATCATACAGAACTCAGAAGAATCTTTCTTGAAAATAACCTTTAGTTGGAAAGCATTAGAGTGAATGACAATTTTGTTAGTGCCCTCACAAAAAAACACCGTCCATTTCGTGTATATTTTCCGTTGGATTAAATTTCACAGCACCTGAAACGTCTTGTGGACATGCTAATCTATAATGGATTTCTAAGAGTAAAGTAATGTGGTTATGAAGGACTAAATGGCACTATCTCCTAACTCTCCTCATATCAGCTTTAAGTATTCGAATTTGTTTGCAAGGATCCAACATGCTCATGAATCCCACAATCCTCGACAACATCAATAATGCATTTGTACCGACATAATGTAGAGAGTGTAGTTTTGAATACGATTGAAAGCAATCCAAGGCGACAAAAAAGCACTGAAATTGAAGACACATCTGATGATCTGACAACATGAGTTGGAAGAGCCTTACCAGATCTGAATGGACAATTAGGGTTCTGAAATGGAAATGCACAAGAGCCTTTGGCTTGGACCTGGAATTTGGCAGCTTCACCACGTCCTCGCGTGTTCTCTTTTCTTACAGAGCTATGGCATTGCTGCA